>NC_056746.1:205671804-205795563 GCF_019279795.1 Protopterus annectens | reverse complement strand
TACAAGTTTGCAGTGACACTTTTTTTTCTCTGGTCATGTTAGAGACAGATAAGGAAAATCTACATCAATGGGCATGAATGTGTGTGTGAGTCATCTCTTCCTGTTTTCGTATTCATGACTTCTTGTTTGCCTGGTGTCCAAGTGAATAAATCATTTTCCGCAACCACTCTGGTGTTTCCAATTTTTAATAACTTTCCCATTATCCACAGTTTTGTCAAGCGCAGCACTTTCTGCTGGTATTTTTGGTAGTTGGGGGGGGGGGGGGGTTTAAGACACATGGCAAAACGTTTGTTTTAAAAAGAACATAATTAGACCATTTGAGTTTTAAACTTCAGCAGCAGATTTCCTAGTTTTAATGGTGAAGCCTTGTACATTAACAGTTTCCACGTGTTGCAAAACAGAAACCTGAACCTAAATTGGGTAAACATGCACATTTTTATCTGGTCACTAAACGTAATTTGTTTCAAATGCAATGACATAAAATACTGTTTATTACAACCTTGTCTATATCCAGTAGTATGTTAATGTGTTTCAGCTGCCATTGTATAATTATATGGAAGATGACTATTGCCATAACTTGAGTGTAATATGGAGAAGGTCTAATTTTTTTGGGGTGTAACAATCTTACTTTAGCAATTATGTTTTACATAGGTGGCCTTTGATGATGGGGGTGGGGTAGTTGTAAAACATTTGCTGGTGTGTCATCCTTAGTTAACCGATTAAAATAACAGTTTTTTTCCACCAGTTCTTGTGTAGGCCTGTTATTGGTACTAATGAAATAAGGTCTTTTTCACTTTCTATCCAATGTAAACATTGCTATTCTAGTGCTTCATGGTGTTTTGAGGTTTGTGGGTGTCATTTGTTGTATCTTCAATCACCAGTGTATGAATCTCCTCAAAAACTCATTTTGGGATGCACTATGTATAAAGAGCACTAGCAGAGTCCACCCATTCAAGTGGTTGTCCACTCTTCATTAATCTTGTATCTCTTTTTTTTTTCCTTCAGCATGTGAATGTAACCTGCATGCTAGACGCTGTCGTTTCAACATGGAGCTTTACAAACTATCGGGTAGGAAGAGTGGAGGGGTATGTTTGAACTGTCG
This sequence comes from Protopterus annectens, assembly GCF_019279795.1. Lineage (NCBI taxonomy): Eukaryota > Metazoa > Chordata > Ceratodontiformes > Protopteridae > Protopterus > Protopterus annectens. Next base: position 205,794,461 of record NC_056746.1, on the reverse strand, counting down.
GCACAACACAGCAGGACGACACTGCCATTACTGCCGTGAGGGTTTCTATAGGGACATGTCCAAGATGATAAAGGACAGAAAAGCCTGTAAAGGTAAGAACTCAGAATGCTGTTGGATATTTCATGACTTGATGCTTTCCTAGAGACATCTAGCTGATCTAGGAATTACACAGTACATACGTTGTCTGTACACATTCACTTCCAACTCAGGGAATCTAGACATGTATTGCATCTGAATATTGGCTTTATAAGTTCTCTAAAAAGTAATATTGAGTTTCCAAATACAGATTTAAGTGTTATACACCAAAAAATAAAGTAGTGTTGAAAGCTTACTCCAATGAATTTTTGACATGTTATACAAAACTGTCTTGCTCATATGAACAAGCTACCTAGAATGTTATATTTGTACATTTGATTGATGATCAGGATGCTATTGTTTATTTTGTTAACCTTTTGTTTTGCAAAGAGGTCAGTTTCTAACTTGTGCAATAGTGTTGTTTACTAAAGATGCAATTAAATGGCATTAACTCAGTAAATGAACACACAAATTATACAACTTGTGCTACCTTTATACAGTGGATACTAATAACAAGTAACAACCGTTCTTTTTAATCTCATTGTTTATGACTGATTTTTGTACAAATAAATAGAGCAAATCAAAAATGTTAAGACACGATGATAAAACCAGGAGCCATTGCTTATGGTGTATGATGCTAATAAGCTGAAAAGGTAATGCTAAGAATATGGTTAGGAAACCCCACTTTAATTAGCTTTTGTCAATGAGGGATGTGCAGTTTGATTGCTTTGTTAGGTAAGTTTAATTTGCATCCTGAATTGAGTGAAGTTGTTTAATTCTCTTCCTGCAGACTTAAGGCAAATAAAGGTTGCAGGGGGTATTTTAGAAGAAACTTCTTCCCCTATTGAGAAATTGAGGTTAAAGGGGTCTAACAAGTCGTATGGTCTACATGGCCTTCACTATAGGTACAAATCTCCATTTATTGTTCATGCACCATTCTATTACAGGAAACTTGACTTGTTAATGGGACGCAGCATCTCCTTATAACTAAGGTGCTTATGCAGGCAAGGTCCTTGCTTGTGCAACAGAAGTGTAATTGCTCTCCCACTCTTCACACAGCTTCAGTTTATTTTGGAAGAGTGATAGATTGACAGAGAAATCTATCACTCTACTGATGACTACTAATCCATCCTGTTGAGTTGCATCCGACTCCTTTAGTGATCCCAATAACAACCAACACTATTCACAGAATTTACTATTAAAGTATAGGATGGATGTAGATTTCTTGGCATTTCTTCCTTGTTACATCCACCATGCACACACTTAAATTTGCATTTACAATTGCCAGACACATACCTATGGACAATTTGGAGTTATCAATCCACCTATTGCATGTGTTTTGGATGCAGGATATAGTAGCAAATCAGATTACCCATAAAAAGACTTTACAAACGCATGGACACCATGCTGCCCATAAGAAAGCTACACATCATATAATAATAATAATTGTTTTATGTTAATTATTGTTTGTAGCTGTGGGCTTGTTTTTACAGTATATGGGGACCAAAATGTCTCTACTGCTTGCTTCCTGTTTGCATCTGTCAGTGCTGTGTCATAACAACACAGCTAATTCTATCTGCTAAATATTATAACCAGCTCAAAGGGTGCTGTACTTGGAGGAAAAGGGAAACACCATAAAGCATTTCAGGTTGTTTTGTTGAATATAATTTGATAAAAAAACACTGCAGCCATAGAGATCTCATATTACAAGGTATATCTTGGCATTTGTTTTGGGTATGTGTTTAACCAGACTGGCAATAACCCACTGATATTTGTTGGGTATTAACATATATAATAGTACTCCTTCAATTCTTAAAATGCATGTCCTAATGACCTTAGTCTACATAGGGTAGACAGAACCAAGCAAAAAGGTATGGCACAGTATGTGTTGTATACATCACCCTTAATGCAGGCCAAATCAGAGGGTTAAACTAAATATTGGTATCTTCAAGAATGATGTTACTACACAATAACAGAATCATGAAGTGGCTTTTTGTGATTGCAAAGTAAAGGTTAGTAGCATTGCTATATAACATTCTAATTGTGCCTTTAGTTCAGCTTTCACATTTCCAGAATTTGCACAACAATTGTTATAAATGTTGAAATCTATGTTCCCTGTAAAGCTCAGTCAAACCCCCCCCCCCCACAAGTTCTAGTTATTAATTTATTATAGGTTCATATGCTCAAACTAGGCAGACAGTCTGTGTGACAATATGGAGCCTAGCCACACAACCTTGATAGATCTGTAGGAGTATTTTCCACTCTGTTTTAAGCCCATGCTATTTATCCAGTAACTGAACTTCATCAAGGTGAAACTTGAAGTCCAATGAGTTACAATTTGCATTATATTGTTTGACGTGGAAGAGAGCAAGTTCTATAGGTAGAGGATTCTTTGGGTGAGGAACCTCTCTCTCCAACAGATCTTGTACATATTGCAATGAAGGCTGATACATTTGGGGCAAATTTCTTTTAGAACTTCCAATATTTTTAGGAAGAACAGTTTTAGCAGACCAGGATCTTTCATAGCCAGATGGCAAGGCAGTGATCATGTAGGAGACAGTTGAAGGCAGAGAAATATGAAAGGGATTTTGGTCTATCTGGGCAGCTAAGGGAACTTAGTCTTTTTTCTTTGTTTAGCAATGGAATTTGTCTTTCTAGCTGTGCAAGGTGTTTGGAGAGGCACATTCCAAATAGTGCATTGTAATCTAATTGCTGTGATGAGGGAGGAATAGAAGGAGAATTATCATTTCTTTGACCTTGGGGGATATACCTTTGGGAATTAACTGGGCCAGGTAGTAAGACTACCCAGCTATAACTGATACATGCCTAGCATCATGGCACAGACAGGAGGAGTCTTGAATGCTACCTGTGTGACTGGAGACTGATTATTGGACCAGGCCCTGGAGGAGCCAAGCAGAGAGGGGGAAGAGTGAAGGGGCATGACCTGCTCACCTCTCCAGAGGGTGGGTGGTGTTGCATGCACATGTGGGCACATCGGGATGATGTGACCTCCCTGGTGGAGAATGTGGACATTTTCAAGTTTAGCATTGTAAGCTATCAGTATAATGAGACTCAGTCAAATGAGTTTTCAGTATTTTGAAAGTTGGGTATTGTGGTCTCAGTCAAATAAAATTCAATATTTTCAGTTATCAGTCATGTGAAGTAGATCCATTTTATATACACTTAATCTTTATTCAAAATATTTTTTCTAAGAAAGCTGATTATGGTCATGTAATATGTGCTTATTTATGGAGGAGGTGATTAATGTGTTTCTTTTTTTATGAAGATCTTAGAACAAACCACTCCTGATGTTTCATGAGTGTACATACACTTTTATTTGCAAATTCTGTATTCAGCTGAGATAATTAAAAAGCTGTGCCTACATCAGCAAATGTACAACTTCTATAGTCATTACACATGAATGCACCTGTTTTTTTTCTGATTGATTGTTAGAAAATCCTTTATTAAACATTTTAAATGTGCTGTTTTTTTTTTAAACAGCAAAATGTGAGTTTGCGCTTGCTGTCTGTAATAAGTCCTGGTTATAAATTTCCAATTTTGGTCATAATTTTTTCTAATAATAGGTGTATCCTTATTAGTAGGCATGGGAAAAGCCCTAATGAAGCCAAAATGACAATCTTTACTTCAATTAGAAGTGATTAAAACATTTATTAATATTGTAGGAAACTTGACCCAGCTGACTTTAATAATTTCTTCAATTAAAGATTTAAGTTTGTGCAGGTATTTTTGTTCTAAAAAAAGATGAACTAAAACCTCAATTTCATATTTAAAATGGTTACCATTTATTATTCTACTAATCCTTATAAATTGCCTGCTAACTATGTGAAGTGCATACATTTAAGAGAAACACAATGTTGGTTTTAGATGTGAATATAATTAACTGATGTCTTTTTTTCTGTATATATATATATTACTGTAGAAAGTATCATAATCTGTTGTGATGTTGATATCTAAAAAAAATCAATTGACAGTTCTAAAATCACTTATAATAATTAAAACAAATAGAATTTAGATCAAGTCCTTTTAACTTTTCTTTTAACTGTTCTTCAGTTTCATTACAAATGAAAATTAAATCATATATGTAGCGTTTATTAAATGGTTCAAGATAAAACAAATAATGTCTTTACTAGAAACTCCCTTTTCCACCATACCATGACTAAATTTGCAAATACATATATAAATATTATATATATATATATATATATATCTCCAGTGAGACATAAGATTTCAATCAGCTAAATTTACCATGTCTTGAACAGTTTGTGATCTAGTAATATTTATATTACTTTGTGATTACAAAACAGTGAATCACTCTCAACAGCTTCAGGGTTACTTTTCTTCAGTTTTGCTCTAGTGACAGTAGAGTTTTAAAAATGTAGATAAGTGATATATAAAGATGGTTTACTGACTGTAGTATCAAATAAGACCGGTTTTATTGTTAGTGTTTGCAACTTCACAGTACTGTGTGTTTTTCTAGCTAGTTTCACTGTGTGTAAGGTATTAACTGCTGCTTTTCAGCTGTGAGAAACATTTCTGCAGTTTGTTCTAAGTAGTGGGGATATTTGTAGCATTTCCATATTCAGGCTTGTATTTGGGCCTAGTGCTTGTGGAGGCTGTGTGTCTGAGCACATATTCAGGGACATCTTGGTTTAGCCAAAGCCATCAGGCATTTCAGTGAGAGGGAATTGTTTGAGGTCATTGGCTGACTGAGGTCACCTGGACTACAGCTTAGACCAAGCACCTCATTGGTTCTTTTGAGATTTCTTTCTTAAAAGCCGTCTCAGGTTTCAACTTTCTGTTACCTAAGAAGTTCAGTTGTGAGTGTTCTGCCATTTCACACTGAGCTGATTGAAGGAAGGACACTGAGGAAACTCGGAGCTATAATATATAACATTAAGTATCCTGTTTTTTGTTTATTTTGTTCTTTATTTCTTTGTTATTTATAGCACTTTGTGTACTGTGTATTTTTCTAGCTAGTTTCACTGTGTGTGAGGTATTGACTGGAAATTGTCCACTTTTATTAAGCATCTGTTGGGTTGTTTGTTTCTGATAACTTGTTGCAGTTAAACTCTTTTTTCTAGAGGCTCCTTTAGCTGTTTAAAACTTTCATTTAAAGGCTCACTGCTACTTTTCAGCTGTGAGAAACATTTCTGCAGTTTGGTGGCTTTGCAGTTGCCCGCCCCTAGTGTAAATTTGATCTGGGACCCTCCTCCCAGTCTAGTGTCATTACCTCATTCTACCCAGTACAGGAAGAACATTTGAGAAGGCCAATCAGCTTAGTTTCTGCTACTCCTTTCTCTCTTTCCACTTAAAAAAAAAAATTTTTATCTGCTTTTACTGTATTTGTGTTTCTTCCTACTTTATTTTGCTTTTGCGTCATCTTAAAAGTACTCAATTGTATTTATTACTGCTTGGTGTAACTCATTCTAAGCCTTTTAGTTTAAGCACTTGGGCTTCAGACCAGTTGTTTTACATTAAGAAGGTTTGTGGTCTGCACTGTAGTGCAGAACAGGTAGCTTACATCCTTCTAAGTTGGTAACTGCTGATTGAGGGCTCAGTGTCTGTTCTAAAAGTGTATTAATTCTGGTTTAAGCACTTGGGCTTCAGGCCAGTTATTTTACATTAAGAGGGTACTTGGTCTGCACTCTTGTGAGAGGAGAGGCTGGACTCTGCCCTTCTGAGCTGGGAATTTCTGGTTAAAGGCTTATAGTGCCTGCATATTTGAACTGCTTCTTACTGAAATTGGTACACCTTGTTTGCTGTAGCATAGACTAGATCCAGGCCTGCTAAATCTAGCTTTGTTTGTATGCTTGTTGTTTGTTTGCTTGTTATTTCCCTGAAACGCTAATTCCACCTAAAACGCGGCTTTTCAGCGCTTCTGTGGATCCCTAGTGATATCTGCATTGCTTACTGTACTTATTTCCTTGTTTCACTTGAAAGAAAGTTACTGTTTGTCATTTTTGCATTTAAGTTACCTGTAACACATTGCATTTAAGTTACCTGGCACTTGCTCACTAAGTCAGCACTAAAAAATTAAAAGCACTACACCCTCACAAACTCCCCTTGAGTACCTTGTTCCCCATTGGCCCTTTTTTCAATTATAAAGGAATTCCCAATACTATTCTAGCATGTCCAAAGGTCAGTTGTCAATTTCCTCTCCAGTCCAGCTGGTGAATCTGGGAATCTTGAGGCAATGTTACAACTGCCTCATGTACACAGACAACCCTCTCCTCCTCCCAACAAATTCCAACACATGTGAGAGATGCAACCATATAGCAAAACTGGAGGCTAAGCTCTCTCAACTCAGTACTGGCGTAACCAGTCAGGAGGAGAAGGAAACCACACTCACTACAATTCCAGTCTCACATAGACCTACCACGACAGCAAACCAAACACATAAACACACAAAAACATACTCGGAGGCTCTAAATAAAAATCTGCCTAAGCAGCAGAGACCTCCAAAGCAGACACCCAAGCAACCGCTACCCCAAAACAAAACACATGCAACACATAGCTCTCAAAGCCAGTGTGCCGAACAGTCACAACCCTTAAGGCTACACAACACACCTGATACACTTGTAATAGGTGACTCTATCGTCAGGCACACTGACATCCCGCTCACCAGGCTGAACAAGGAGAAGGTCATGGTGAGCTGCCTGTTGGGTGCTAGGATCCGCCACATAACACAAGCACTCAGGTCACTTCAAGGCAAGTACGAATATGACTAGGTCATTGTCCATGCTGGTGTGAATGACCTGAGACATACCTCCCTGGACCACATGAAAAGAGACATAGAGGAGCTCTCTGAGCATGTAGCCCAGGCCGGTATGACCCTGACCGTGAGTAGCATCTTACCCTCACCAAGAATGATGCCACAATATGAAGACAAGATGATCAATTTCAACAATTGGCTTAAGTATTGGTGTCATTCAAAGGGGATACAATGCCTGTCAGCCTGGGATGACATGCTCGACAAGCCACAATAGCCTGGGATGACACGCTCGACAAGCCACGATGCTTCGCTAGGGACAGCTTGCACCTGTCACCCCTGGACTTTCGGATATTGGCAAAGGCTCTTGCTACCCCATAGTGCCTTTTTTAGGCAAGGCTCAAAAGACAAACCCACCTCCATAGGTATCACAAGGGATAAGAAACTAAGATTAATGCTACTCAACGCCAGAAGTCTAAACCTCAAGATGCACGCACTCGAAACTCTTCTTAGCATAGAGAACATCGATATCTGTGCAGTAACAGAAACCTGGTTCAAGGCTCTGGAGAGCACCCCAGCACTACCAGGTTATACCTCATACCATGCTTTTCGGCCCCAAAACTTGGACCGAACCAGAAAAGGAGGGTTAGTATCAATATTCGTCAAAGATACCCACACCTCCAGGTTGGTGGCACAGCACGAAGCATCAGAGACTATCCATGTGCAACTAACAGTGGGTAAAACTGCCTTCCAGTTTATAGCCTGCTACAGACCACCCTCCCAAACCCAGGAACCCCACTCGGCCTTCCTAAGAACACTGGAAAATATGAAGGTCTCTCCAAACACCATTATATTGGGTGACTTCAACTACCCAAACATAGAGCTCCAACACCCTAGCTCAAAGGTTCCTAGAATTTATAAACTCAAATGCTATGGAACAACTTGTTACCACTCCCACAACAGTGGAAAGCATACTGGACCTGATCATCACCAACATGGGGACTCTATGCTCCAGACCAGAAGTGTATCCCTCACTGGTAAGATCAGACCATAAACTAATCTCACTGGATATTCACATCCCGACCCCATCCCCTGCCCAGAAAACCACAGTGAAAAACTTCTCTAAAGCAAATTTCACATTCCTCAAAACCAAGGTGGAATCCTTCAAAGCCCCCGGGCCTGTGGAAAATACAGCCCAGACCGCAGAATCCTTTATAAATGCATTCTATGAACACCTTCAGGAATGCATGGATCATGCAATCCCAAATAGAAGACCCAATCCTCCAAAGGCAGACGTCCTGTCTGGTGGACCCCAGCCATAAACAAACTATACAATAGAAGGAGGAAGCTACTACATGATAGAGCAAAATCCCAAAAAGGGAAGGCATCTCTGATCAGTATTAGCAAAAAACTACGGGCACTCATAAAAGCGTCTAAGGCCAGCTTCGGGAGAAAAATTGCACAGGACACTAAGGATAATCACAAGGCTTTCTTTAGTTATGTTAGAAACCTGGGTGGGAATTCCCAGATATGCTCAGAATTAGTCCAAAATGACAAAAAATACACCGAACCCACAGACATTGCCAACATCCTAGATGACAGGTTCACCGCAAACTTCTTCCCCCCTCCCCACCAAAAGGGCAAATATCTATCCCAGCAGAGTGCTGTCCCCCGACATCTCAGATGCTCAGGTAAGAGCCGCCCTCTCCAAAGCAAAAAACACAGCATCAATGGGACCAGACGGTGTCCCGGGCTGCATCCTACATGAACTCCAAGAAGAGCTAAACCCAAACATAAAACTACTGTTCAGTCTCCGCCTTACTACAGGATATGTACCCAAAGAGTGACGTACAGCAACAGTGGTCCCTCTCCTCAATGGATCCTGGAAACTATCGCCCCATAAGCCTGACTAGCTTGGTCTGCAAAGCTATGGAAAGGATCATCATGGACCTCATAAATAAAGATATTGGGGCCCTACAGACACTGGATCCTACCCAGTTTGGCTTTGTTAAGGGCAGATCCTGCCTCTTAAACCTGGTCAATTTCTTTGAAACAGTCACCAAGGCCATTGACGAGGGGAAGGTGGTCCACACAGCCTACCTGGACCTCGCAAAAGCCTTCGATACAATACCCCACTTGGGCATTATAGATAAGCTCACCAGATTAAATATAAACCCCTATGTCACTAGATGGGTTGCAAACTGGCTCAAGGACAGAACCCACATGGTTAGAATTGCTGGAGCCAAGTCAGACTCCAAACCAGTTACAAGTGGCGTCCCACAAGGCTCAGTCCTGGGACCTCTCTTGTTCGGTATATATTTCTCGGAGGTACAGGCCAACACGGAAGGACTGTGGCTGACCAAGTTCGCAGAGGACTGCAAACTGGGTGCCACAATCAACTCTCCAGCCGATACAAGCATCCTCCAAAAGGGCCTCATAGAAACAGACAACTGGTGCCAGAGCCATGGCCTCAAACTAAACACCAAAAAGTGTATAGTCATCCCCTTTGGCAAAAACAAAGTGCCCACAAATTACCACATAGGTGGTAATCCATTAAGTACAGAAGAAGTAATTAGGGACCTGGGGACCCAAGTTGATAGCAATCTCTCATTTGACAACCACGTGGCCAAAGTGGTTAGAAAAACATTTTATATAGCCCACCTAATCATGAAGGGATTCACATCTAGATCAGGGGAGGTCACCGTACCTCCTTACTCATCCCTCATCAGGCCCATAATTGAGTACAATGCCCCTTTTGGGATGTACCTTACCAATCACCTGCAGCAACTGGAAAGACCCCAAAAGTGCCTCACCAAGAGGATCAAAGGGCTCAAACAGATGCCATATGCTGCCCGGTTAAAGAAACTCCAGCTCTACTCAGTGGCATACCGCCTGCTCAGAGGCGATCTGTGCCTGATGTATAAAGCCATATCCAACCCGGAATTAATGGACATGCTGCACCTCAGAAAATCCAAATCACATCGAGCTACGCGCTCGAGAGACTTGAACCTCAGCACTGAAATAAATAAGACATGCTGGAGGGACAGATTCATAACCCAGAGGCTCCCTTCACACTGGAATAAAATCCCAGTCCAGTTTAGGCAGAGTCCCTCATTGACTCTCTTCAAGAGGAATCTTGATGAGTGGATGGGAGATCGTAGGTTTACCCCAGGTATCACTTCTGTGTCACTGTTAGACAGAGGCACAGTATACTAACCTCAAAAAAGGGCATAGCAAAATTAATTTAAAATGGGTGGTGAAAGCCAATCACACTCTGGCTAGGCTTATAAATGCCCTAGGGCAGATAGCCAATATGGACCTATGAACCTATGAACACCCATCCATGTATCTTTTTTGGCACTGTTCAATGCCAGTTACTTTGCTTTTGTGTGGACAAAGTACTGACGTGTCTCCTTGGGTGCATTACTGAGTGGTAACCACGTCATAGATATTGATGTGAATTGACAGTTATCACTAGTGATAGTTGGAAAAGGGAGGGGCAGACAGAATACAGTAATTATACTGTTGTGATTAGAATACAATAATTATACTGTTGTGATCATCAGCTAAGTTAACCACTATGTTTAGCATTACCAGAGCTAACTGTACTGCAGCTGGTATCATAGGAGGTAAAGACTGTTGGCATAGCAAACACAAAAGTCTACTAGCATGTAAAGACCATTAAATATAACTAAAACGTGAATTCTTGAACAAATATATTAATGGTCAACATGGCAGATAAAATAAAAAAAAATACTTTAATAAATAATTCTTAAAACATAGGTAAGCTCTCTTGCGGTGAAAAATACCTCTTCTTCAGACCATAACAACTCATTAAATATCAGTCCTTTAAAATAACAGCCTATCAAAAACATAGTAGAAACCACATGATAAATAAGCGCATAGTGCCCATTCATAAAAAAACACCCATTCATAAAACAACACCCATTCATGTCAATGTTTCAAACCTAGTGACATTAGAAGAGGTTTTATGAAGGAGGTCTCATTTAATCCAGGAGAGAGTCTGCCTTAAAGTAAACAATCCAACGTAAGTCTGAACACTCCATTTTGTTAATCACATCACCACCACTAGCATTTAATTTAACAACTTCTAAAACAGCAAATTTAAAGAGATGTTCAGAGCCCAGAGCCAATATATGTTTATCTAAAGCATTTTGCAACCTTCCATTGTGAATATCTCCAAAATGTTCTAAAATTCTATCTTTAAGTTGCCTATTTGATTTGCTGATATAAAAATATTGACATTGCTGACATTTAACATAATATAGAACATTTGATGTTCTACAATCTGCATATAAATCTAAGTAGATAGTAGAATCAAGTTGAGGATGTTTAATAGTAGTTGTAGTCAAAATAAAATTGCAGGCATTATACATCCTGCATGGAAAATTATATTTCTGTTGTGAAACGGGAACATCATGCTGGGGATGTTTATACATAATTCATGTTTCAGAGATTTATTGTTGTGGAAAGAAAACTTCAATTTGTTACCTAAAATCTTCTTAATTTGCTCGTCAACCATTAAAATAGACCAGTGCTTTTTAATAATGTCACAAACCATAGAAATGTCACTAGAATATGTAAGAGTCGCACAAGAATTAGTTCTTGCAGCTACAGGTAGGCGTGTCAGTATATCATTATCAGAAGTAAAATACTGCTTTGTGACAGAACTTCTCAATGAAACCATTTCTTGGGCTTTTTTATGTACTTCATCAGCATTATAACCCCTGGCTGTAAAATCATCTGATAGGGCATTAACTGCCTGATAGGATTGTTCATTAACATTATGCAATCTTAAAACTCTCAACATTTGTCCCTTCACAATGTTCTTAGTAATGTACCAGGGATGCATGCTGGTTTTATGGAGAACATTGTTTCTTTTGCAGGGTTTCTTAAAAATACTAGTGCATATTCTCCATAAATCATCAAAACTAACATTAACATCTAGGAAGGCAATAGATTTATCAGAGTAATTGCATGAAAATTGTAAAAAGGAGGTCGTAGTATGTAAATAGTTCAGTAAAAGAAAATAGCTCTTCACTGCTTCCCTTCCACACAAGAACACATCATCTACAAAATGTCTAAAAAACAAATATCAGAAAAGCAGTTATTTAAAACATGGGCACGTTTCTATTTAGCAAGTCCTAAATTCACATATGAATTAGTGCATACAGTGCACATGGCTACTCCAATTCACTGAAGATAAAAATCATTCTCGAACACAAAAACATTATTTTTAAGGATGAGTTCAAGGAGAGATTAATAGAATCTTGTCTTTAGAAAAAGTAGACAGATTAGTTAAATTAGTCCTGACATTCTCAATACCGTAATAATTAGGGATCACAGTAAACAGAGAGACTATATCAAGAGTCACAAATAATAGCTTAGCATCCGGCTGCAAATTGTTATACCATTGACCTAGGTCACGTAAAGAATTCCTTGTATCCTTCAGAACACTAGGTATATGGTCGAGTATGGGTCTAATAGTCTGCTCAACAAAAATTGACAGTGGTTCAGTTACCCACCCACGACTAGACAGAATGGGTCTCATGGGAGAATCCTTTAAATTTTTATGTACATTGGGTAGCCCATAGAGAATCAGAACAACAGGTGACTCACCAGAAAAGTACTCATATAAATCAAGAGAAATTAAACCAGTCATATGAAGGTCAAACAGATAGAAGTCAATTCTTCTTGATCAAACCATCCACCTGATACTTATAAATGTGTTTATAACTGTCATGGTCAAGGAGCATATCAAGCATTTTATTTAAGTAGTGATGTCTATCCATTAGCACAATAGCCCCTTCCTTGTCCTCAGATTTAATTTCAATATCTGCATTCTCATGCAATAACCTAAGGGCTTCATATTCGTTAGGAGTTAGGTTAAAAAATGCTTACCATTCATGGAAGAACATAAATCTTCCTCACACAAACTAATAAACGTCTCAATGACTGGATGTGAAACTGAAACATATGAACTTGGCTTCTTGAAAGGATTCCTAAAAGATGCATCGTGCTGTTGGAAGATTAAATTAAAGTTAGCATTCCTGTCAAATAGTTGGCATAGCCAGCATTAACAGACATGGGTATGCTGCTGTTGGCATTACCAATTAACTATGCTACTGTGTACATAGCTATAATTAGTTATAGTGCACTCTGCTTTACCATAACAGACATGGGTATGCTGCTGTTGGCATTACCAATTAACTATGCTACTGTGTACATAGCTATAATTATTTATAGTGCACTCTGCTTTGCCATAAGAGACATGGGTATGCTGCTGTTGGCATTACCAATTAACTATGCTGCTGTGTATATAGCTATAATTAGTTATAGTGCACTCTGCTTTGCCATAACAGACATGGGTATGCTGCTGTTGGCATTACCAATTAACTATGCTACTGTGTACATAGCTATAATTAGTTATAGTGCACTCTGCTTTACCATAACAGACATGGGTATGCTGCTGTTGGCATTACCAATTAACTATGCTACTGTGTACATAGCTATAATTATTTATAATGCACTCTGCTTTGCCATAAGAGACATGGGTATGCTGCTGTTGGCATTACCAATTAACTATGCTGCTGTGTATATAGCTATAATTAGTTATAGTGCACTCTGCTTTGCCATAACAGACATGGGTATGCTGCTGTTGGCATTACCAATTAACTATGCTACTGTGTACATAGCTATAATTAGTTATAGTGCACTCTGCTTTGCCATAAGAGACATGGGTATGCTGCTGTTGGCATTACCAATTAACTATGCTACTGTGTATATAGCTATAATTAGTTATAGTGCACTCTGCTTTGCCATAACAAACATGGGTATGCTGCTGTTGGCATTACAAATTAACTATGCTACTGTGTACATAGCTATAATTAGTTATAGTGCACTCTGCTTTGCCATAACAGACATGGGTATGCTGCTGTTGGCATTACCAATTAACTATGCTACTGTGTACATAGCTATAATTAGTTATAGTGCACACTGCTTTGCCATAAGACACATAGGTATGCTGCTGTTGGCATTACCAATTAACTATGCTACTGTGTACATAGCTATAATTAGTTATAGTGCACTCTGCTTTGCCATAAGAGACATGGGTATGCTGCTGTTGGCATTGCCAATTAACTATGCTACTGTGTACATGGCTATAATTAGTTATAATGCACTCTGCTTTGCCATAACAAGCATGGGTATGCTGCTGTTGGCATTACTAATTAACTATGCTACTGTGTACATAGCTATAATTAGTTATAGTGCACTCTGCTTTCCCATAAGAGACATGGATATGCTGCTGTTGGCATTACCAATTAACTATGCTACTGTGTACATAGCTATAATTAGTTATAGTGCACTCTGCTTTGCCATAACAGACATGGGTATGCTGCTGTTGGCTTTGCCAATTAACTATGCTACTGTGTACATAGCTATAATTAGTTTTAGTGCACTCTGCTTTGCCATAACAGACATGGGTATGCTGCTGCTGGCATTACCAATTAACTATGCTACTGTGTACATACCTATATTTAGTTATAGTGCACTCTGCTTTGCCATAAGAGACATGGGTATGCTGCTGTTGGCATTACCAATTAACTATGCTACTCTGTACATAGTTATAATTAGTTATAGTGCACTCTGCTTTGCCACATTACTGGAATGAACCAAGTTACTTGTCAACATTGCAATCACTGGACAGACTTGTAGCAGCATCACCATGACTGTTCAACAGGAGACACTTAAATAATTATGCTTTAGACTTTTCACCAAGGCAAAGAATGTACCATGGTGTACTAGGAATGTACCATGATGTATTAGGAGGTCACCATTATGGTTCTACAAGGTAAGTCTTTGGAATTACTCTGATTTGCTCTTGTGTTATGAATACCTGCCACCAAGCTAGTATTCTTGTGAAGTAAAGGGTGTTTCTTATGATTTTTTTAACCATTATTTGATGATATTATGAGTAATTCAGGTCTTTATAATAATTTTAAATAAACCTAGTACTTATACAGAGATTAAAACACATCGTCATTGAACTGCTGACACTAAGCAGATCTCATTTTACCTATATGGTCACGTTCTAAAAACCAAGCTACAAGCCTTTTGCCATGCAGCTACCAATGTAGCAGGTAGTCAGTTGTCAGTTTCAGTAGCATCTGGCCAATATAAACCAATGATATTTTATGTTAGGAAGATACATGGTTTGTGAATTTATAATTAAAAAAAATGATGCATAACTTCTGCCAGGAAGAACATGCTTTTATACAGCTGTGCTGGGGAGTGAGTAATGTTTATCCTTTTCCAGGAAAGAACGTTTTTTTTTTTCTCTGTGATTTAATGATTGGCAAAGTATTGGTCTACAAATACCAAATGTAAAGTGAATAAATCTGGCATGGTAACATCTTTCCCATTAAATAGATTTATAACTATAAAACAACTTCTGTCGAACTGCGGGTTATTTCCTTCTCTTAGCTTATCCCTTCCTTCCTAGTATTAAGCTGTTGGGTTATTCTCAGTGCCTTTATTTTTACTTTGTTCATCCCTTAGTGATTTTTTCCTGGCTGCACTACCAAGCTCAGTACAAACCCCCAGCTGTGTCATCCTTTTATCTTGTAACTTGAATTTCTTTTGGCCAGGTGAATAATTGCAGGACTTGTTTTGTCATGAAAAGTATTATTGGAGAAATTATGCTCTGTATGATAATGTGTAAGTACTACAAAGTAAAAGTGGATTTCTTGCAGATCTTTTGTTTTGACCTACCTAGAGTATATTGATGCAGCATGGCCTATACATGCTGACTTGTTAGCTAACTCTAGCTGACCTTTCTTCTTATACAGTATTGCCACCTGTTATCAGCACTGGGATATTCAAAGAGAAGACTGTTGCATATCATCTCTATTGCTGGAAGAAAAAAATGAGATCCATGTGTTCTCTCTTTTTGTGCCCATGGCACATGCCTGAGCCTGGTGATCATGGCACAGTTCCTGAATCTGTTGTTCATGGCACAGTTCCTGAGTCTGTTGTTTGTGGCACACTTCCTGAATCTGTTGATCATGGCACAGCTCCTTTGTCTCTTGATCATGGCACATTGCTTGAGCCTGGTGATCATGGCACACACCTCTCCCTTACTGCAAGTATCAACAATGTGGCATAGTAGATGGACATGATGTATATCCTAATGGTAATTTATTTAAGTCCTACACCGTGCACAATAGCACATTCAGTACTTGAATAACTTTGATTATTAACTCACAGTTTTCAAGGCTGTTTTTTTTATGGAAACAAAATACTTTAAAGAGCCCTAGCTGCAATTAGACACTTCAGACTGGTACACCCCTCAAAGCTTTCTGGGTGACAGCATACCTAGGACCATGCATGCAACTTACTTCTTGGTAAAATGCATATATAAATGAGTAAATACATCAAGCATCAATACTGTTGAAACACTTTTGTAGAAGTGGGGGTCTGCATCCCTTATACCCCTACTACTACTGGTAAAATAAGAGCACTACATCAGAGTAAAGTTGATACTCCAGGGTTCCACAAACAAGGCTTCTCTTTGCGGTTGTCTGTAAAGGTCTTGCATTTTTATCTTGCTCCAAGAAAATTTGTCTTCTATGAGTTTTTTTACAAAGCAGCAATCAACATCAGTAATGTTGAATGGAAATTATTTAATTTTTAATGCTGGACTCACTCACACATTGAACAGTGCAGCTGAGCACTGCCTTTTGTTAACGCTCAGCCACTCACACATCGAACAGTACAGCTGAGCACTGCCTTTTTGTTAACGCTCATCCGTATACTGGGTGTTGGTGGTTACTGAACAGGGAGTATGTCCTTTTCCTGTAAGTTATAGTGACCCAGTAGTTGATAAAAAAATGTTAAAGTGTGTGCAGTGCATATGCTAATGTATAGATGCTACAGGTTGGCAATAGTTTGTTATATTAGAGGTTCTGTAATCATTTCATGTTGGGAGGTGCAAATGTCAGTGTGCATGAAATACATGTGAAATATTTATGGGAATTGTTTTTTGGTATTGAACTTGGTGTTGAGGTGAGAAGCATAACTTGCTGTTGAGGTGAGATGCATATTCCTCCCCCTCCTCACCTTTGCACGACTCCTGCTTGATGGCTATACTACCTCTACCAATAGGCCCATTCATGGGGGGGCAAAAGCTGAACATTCCCAGGCTAGAGCCTTACAGACAATTTGTTTCTGCAAAGGAAGCTCTATGTGGTCTACCCAGTGATGCAAGATAGCTGGTAAGGAGTGGGACAATTGCAAGTCCTGTGGGGAACAGCCAACCCTCTCTTTCCCAAGGCTACTTGCAGACTTGCCATAGCTGCCAGGTCAGAAAGAGGAGATATGCCTTTTCTCCTACATACTTCTGTTTGCCCAGCTCAGTACCATGTTCAGCAGCATGAGCCAAGTCGTGTACTGGTGGGCAATACACTCCACTTCCACTGGGGCTTGCAACTGTCCTGGGGTCTAACATGCTCCCTCACTCCCTCCGGGACTGAACTGGTGTTAGCTGCTCATTACCTCCTTGCATGCTCCCCCTGACACCCATGCTGTTAATCAAACTTGAGTTGCTTGGGTTATAGTCAGGGGTTCATCCTTACCCATGGTACTGAGCTGAGAAAGATTTGACTTATTTGTCTTCTCTTTCAGTTTTAGTGTTTGGCAGAGGGCTTGAATGTTGGCAAGTTGCCACTGAGGAGTTTGCAGCTGGGTATGTTACATTTATGTGCTGAAGTTTCATTTGCTAGATCTCTGTTGCACACTACTGCCAGAAGCTTGATCTGTGTTGCCTTTGTGAAGGCTTTCTGTTGCTTCTGTGTTGAAGATGGAGGTGAATAATGGCCTCTGAGGTGAGTATTGTTTAAGATATTAGACCTTTCAGCAGCTGAGGCCATATGCCTTTAGAATCTGGCTTTGCACTACCCTCTGTGGCCTATTTCTAGAATGTTAGCCCTTTACGGAAAATCTCTACCAAAGTGGAAGTAGGCGTCGTGCCAAGATGCAAAAGAATGAGACCGGTTTTGCTTCCTCCCACCATTTACTAACAGATCTTAAGCTAGTTGGCATTCTATATCCGTACATTTTTACCAGTGTATCACAAAGAACAATCATCTGTGGACCGTGCGACTCACTAATAACTGAGGATATTAACTGCTCTCTGTTAACCTGATTAGTGCCTTTTTTGTTTGCTGCCACTGTGTAACATTTCCCACAGTTACACTGCTGTACACGTACCATAAACAAGCATATTTCTTATTGCCTGTACTTGCATTCTGTCTTCCAGCTACAGAAATGAACAAGACTACTATTTCATATTCCATAAGAAAGTTAAAACTAGACTGACAAAGCAAAAGTAAGAAGGTTGTTAAAAACTGAAATAATGGGGAATTTATACTGAATGAGAAGTTGCATTACAATATCTAGGGTTATAGGCTCATACTCTGCTAACAACCATCAGGGTGTTTACAAGCCTAACGTGCAACCCGACTTTCCCAGAGTCCTTGGATGCCTATATGATGAGTTATATTAGTCAGGAAGTAGCTAAGGGTTAATTGTGTAGGAGGTATGTTAGTTGGGGATTAACTTACTTACTGTCAATCTCTGTCCATCAGTGGCATGGGGGCCAGGCTGGTGGGGGTGGGGGTTGTGGTTTCCCATCCAGTGATCAAGGTATCTTTTGAACAGGGTCATGGATGAACTCTGATTCACGGAGATAGGGAGTTTATTCCATAGCATGGGGGTCTTTTGAGATGCATATCAATCCCTCCAGCAGGTTCTATTTTTATTGTGGACATAGTTTGGGCTCTTGGATCTAGTGTTTCTGGTGTTTGTCATGTGGATGTGCAGGAGTTGCATCAGAGCTAGATCTGAGTATGCCTTGTATGCTAGACATAGATCACCTCTCAGTAACTTGTAGGAGACTGAGTACAGAGATAGGACCTTAAGGCTGTCTGTGTAGGACTATGGTATTCATGCCTTGGATTCTCCTGGTGAGGAACTTTTGAGGGAGTTCCAAGTATTGCAATTACCTGGCTTGCCACATGCTAAAGGGACATGGGTCTAATAAGGGCTGAGCAGAGTGGTACTACTACTACTTCCTTGGACCTGGATGCAGTACACTTCCTTATGAGCTGGGCAATATAGAATGATTTTCTTACTATCTTGGCTACATGTTGATCAAATATCAGATTACTGGTTACATATGTTCCCAGCTCCCTAACTATCGGATCAACTCTTAGGGGTGTTTTATCAATGAAGTAACTAGCTTGAGTGGCCATTTTTCCAAAGGGCACTATAATGCATTTCTTTGCTTTGAGTTTTAATCTGTGGCTTTTTGCACCAGTCTTTTTTTTGTATCAGTCCATCTTGTAAAATGTTGGTGTCATGGGAGAATCAGTGATAGCTCCCAATTTACAGTTATCTGTGTATTTGGTGAGCCAGATGATTCTGACATTAGCCTTAACTTCCAAGAAGTTGATACCAAACAGGAGTGGGCCCATCACAGAGCCCTGGGGTACTTCACTGGTGACCATTCTCTTGGTGGAGGTGGTCTCACTGATCCTGACTTTTTGGGTGCTATATGTGAGCCAGCTGGCAATCCAGTGAGTTATATAGGAATTTATACCTAGTTCTGAGAATTTGTCAACAATACCTGATTAGGGTATTGTATTGAGCACCTTGGCCAGGTCAAGGTAGGCAGTATGCACCGTTTTCCCCCTTATACATAACCATGGTGACCCTGTCAAAGAAGCCTACCAGGTTAAATAGGTGGGATGGGTCCAGTGTCTGTAGCTGGCCAATGTCCTTGTTGATCATTTCCATGATCATTTGTTCCATGGCTTTGCATATTAGACTTGCTAGACTGATGGGTCTGTACTTCACAGGGTCAGTTGCTGATGCACCTTATGAAAAGGGATTATCATTGCTGCTGTCTGGATATTAACTGTGTACTCTTGGTCCTCAAATTTATATAATCTATATTTAGTACCATTAGATGTGATTTCAACCCAGTCCATATTTTAAAAGCCAGATGGGTCCTAAGCACAATATTTATTTTCCTCCTTTAGTAGTCTCTTCCCTTCTATGGCATTTCTGTCCTAGTAATCTTTCTCACTGTCCAGTTTGCTGTCCCTGAATTATATCCCATTACACATTCTTAGGAATGTGTCTCCCTTGCTTTTACATCATTTTGCCTATATATTTAAAAGTTTCTTGCTAAGGAAAACACACTTAGAAATGTATCTGTAGTTTTTGTTTATTTACACTCACTGAGGTAATAACATAATTTAGGCACTAAAGATTCAAAGGTCTTCTGTCAATTATTGTGTGACATTCCCTCTCTGGGACAGTAATTAAGGAGCCTCAATCCTCACCACTGACACCGGTGAGGGACATTCACTTGGAGCAAAAATACACACATAATTTTTAGATGCAGTTCTCTGCATCAAGCACAATTTCCCTTAAGAGCACACAGGGAGCACACTCCAGGTCCTAGGGTTGGACTCTCTCTCCAGGCCCCAAATAAGACTGCCTTTCTCTCTGCAGAAATCAGTGCTGTCTGCCCCAGTTCCAAATTGCTGACACACACACACACACACACACACACACACACACACACACACACACACACACACTTGCACTTTGAGATTTGATTTATACACACACACACACACACACACACACACACACACACACACACACACACACACACACTTGCACTTTGAGATTTGATTTACACACACACACACTTGCACTTTGAGATTTGATTTACGCACACACACACACATGCACTTTGAGATTTGATTTACACACACACACACTTGCACTTTGAGATTTGATTTACACACACACACACACACACACACACACACACACACACACACACACACACACTTGCACTTTGAGATTTGATTTACACACACACAAACACACAGACACACACACTTGCACTTTGAGATTTGATTTACACACACACACTTGCACTTTGAGATTTGATTTACACACACACACACACACACACACACACACACACACACACACACACACTTGCACTTTGAGATTTGATTTACACACACACAAACACACAGACACACACACTTGCACTTTGAGATTTGATTTACACACACACACACTTGCACTTTGAGATTTGATTTACACACACACACACACACACACACACACACACACACACACACACACACACACACACACACACACTTGCACTTTGAGATTTGATTTACACACACACACACACACACACACACTTGCACTTTGAGATTTGATACACACACACACACACTTGCACTTTGAGATTTGATTTACACACACACACACACTTGCACTTTGAGATTTGATACACACACACACACACTTGCACTTTGAGATTTGATTTACACACACACACACACACACACACACACACACACACACACACACACACACACACACACACACACACACTTGCACTTTGAGATTTGATTTACACACACACACACACACACACACACACACACACACACACACACACACACACACACACACACACACACACACACACACACACACACACCTGGGAAAGGCTGGTCAAGCAAGTACCACTCCTCTTTAACCACTACAGACTTCACAATGGTTATGCCAGAGGCTGTCTCTCTCTTAGCAGTGGTCTGTCTTCTATCCAGTAAGATCGGATACAAACTCTGGTGATACTTTGGTACCCCTGTTGTCTCCAGACAACTTACCACTGGCTTTCTGCTCTCACTTGCTAGCTCCCTCTCCTCTTCTTCTCCCCCTTGCTTCCATGGACATCTGTATGCTACATGGCCCCATTTGTTACATTTAAAACATCTAAACCTTGTTCCTGGCTGTGTACCTGAACTAGTGGCTTCCCCTGTTAATGGTGGACTCTGTTGGGGTGGTTTAGGCTGCCCACCATGGGTTCCCTTATATCCTTGAGCAGCACTAGGTATTCCCCTTCTTGTGTAGTAATGTTTGCCAAGTAGAGATTCTCCTTTTCTCCCCAGCTCATCTGCAAAGATACACTCCAAGTCTGCCAATCAGATTCTCATGTCCTCAGGCAAAGTGCTAAGGACTTGTTCCCTCACCAAATGGTCTGCCAGCTCTTCAAAAGTGATGACCTGACATCCACTCACTCACCTATGAAAATAAGTGCTTAACTCAGCAATATAATCACATACACTTTCATCTACCTTGCGCCTATGCTCACAAATTTCTTTTCTGTAAGCTTCAGGTGTTACCTTAAAACACTCTGCTAAACATTGTTTAACTTTACCATAGTATAAACAGTGAGTATCAGACAATTTAGAAATATCAGTTACAGCTTGACCAAGGGCACTGGGTACAGTTCCTGACCCCCTTACTCCATGATACATGGGTCTATATTATATGCTCAATGAGACTTTTCTTCAAACCTATAATCATTGACACCTAAAGAGTGGATGCTCTAAAGTACAAAAGGCCACATCTTGGGAAAAAATTCACGGTGCCATACATAAAAATCACAAACTTCAAAACCCTAATCAAGTGGGGGTCTTTGCCACTCACACCCCCCAATGTGGGGGGCTGTGCCCCCCCACCCCATAACTAAAAATACCAACTCCGAGATCACTCTACTTTGGGGGAAAGGGCAATTACTGATAACAGCCAACTGAATTTTTTCCCCAAGGAAAAAATTTGCGGACGTGGCCATTCGCACTTTAGAGCGTTCACTCTTTAGGTGTCGAAGAGTATATGTTCAAAGAAAAGTCTCTTTGAGCATGTAATATAGACCCTGATGAACATTACACTCTTTACATACTCTTTCAAATGTATGAATAAAACTTAATTATCACCATCTGTAAACTGTGGAATCAATTTGCTGACCTTTATTGCTTTTAGGGTTCGGCTATTTCCTTCCCCATTATCTCCATGACCCTGACAGAGAGTCAGCATCTCCCTCTCATCTTGACGCTGTTTCTCATTTTCTTTCACCTCCAAATGCTGCAGTCTCTCTGCTGATTCTAATTCTAAACGTTTGGCCTCCAGTTCAAGTCTTAACTTCAGATGGGTTAAGTGCTCTACGGAAAAGGTAAATTGTCCTTTTTCTGAGGGCTGCACATCCCCATCACCAGGCTAGTTGTCTTCCTGGTCCATGCTGCAGCTGTGATTAAGGCTGAAATCATTTCCTCGGTAGTCAGGTTGGCATGTGCCAGTCATTTGGATTTGCACACCTTAGCCAACTGTTTCACTGTCAGCTTGCCATAATCCTCTGCTGACATCTTTGCCTGCTTTTCCTGACTAAACTAAACTAACAGAAAATAAATAAAACTGCTGTGAAAATGAAACTCTGTATGTTTACCTTGTGGCTGCTGAGAGGACACACACCTTTAGTTTCAACTGTCTACAGGCTAAAGAAGTTCAATTAATATCCACACCACTGCTCACCAGTATGTGACGTCCCCCCTCTGGGACAGTAATCAAATAGCCTCAATCCTCACCACTGACACCCATGAGGGACATTCACTTGGAGCAAAAATATATATGCACAGAATTTTCAGATGCAACCCTCTGCATCAAGCACAATTTTCCTTAAGAGTGCACAGGGAGCACACTCTGGGTCCTGGGGCTGGACTCTCTCCAGGCCCCAAATAAGACTCTGCCATTGTCTCTGTAGAAATCAGTGCTCTGTGTACCTGTTCCAAGTACACACACACACACACACACACACACACACACACACACACACACACACACACAGAGCTGGGAAAGGCTGGCACAGATTCACCTGCTGTACCACCTTCACCAAGACTGTAAGGTAGTTTCCCTGCCATCAGCTACCTACTCTTAGCCTGTCAACAGGTTATCCAATTATACTGTGTTAAATTAATACCAATACCAATGGTAATGTTGAACAAACAGGAAGGCTTTCAGTAGCTGCCACAATGTCACCAAATATATATAAGTTCTCTCAAAGTTTAAAATAGTCTCTAAAAGACCAGCCATGTTGAAAAGTTTAATTATATTTAATAATAAATAATAAAAGAACATGAAAATATTGAATACATATTTACAATAAACACCAGAGTTTCACCCACAGGAAATATTAAAAATAAAACAGGTTCAGACGGATGCAGAAAAACAATACTTAACTAATATCACTATACTTTCCTGACTGATTAATGAACTACTGTTCCCTAGTTCACTTACTAGAGCAAGGCAAGATGATGTGGATGAGCGGTCCTTCTTTGGCAGGTTTCACAGACTGCTGAGTGACATCTTTCACTAATATTTATCATTTCAATGCTGGCTATAGAATGACATCACATCTGGTCACTGACTCTGTTTCCCACTCTACCCTCTTTACATGAAACTTGAGCCAGGATCTTGCACATATGTGTCATAATACACATACATAGAGCTTTGCTAAGATGTGTTACAGCATCTGGAAGCTGTAAAACAATTTTAACACCTCCACTCTTCCTACAGAGCTGTTATGCTAGGCTTCTCACAGACATTTTGTCTCTGGCTGCAGTCAGAAATGTGAGATACAATCTGTATGGCCTAAACCAGGTAATTTAATTTCAGACTTTTTTTCAAAGTTAGCTGGACTGAGATTAACCACTTCTCTTCCAGTATCCTCTGTTACAATATATTAATTTCAACAGTTACAATACAGTGTGACATACAGTGCATTTCTTTTCTGTCCAGCAGGAGCCACTATTAGCATATTTTTCAACACAAGCATATGTACAAATCAGTTTGATATACCAATGACATATAATTCTTTACAAAACTCCATCTAACTATGCTGGCATATGTTAAACATCCACTACCTTACTTCTCCTGGCATAGCTGGCAATACTTTACATCGTCACATATGGGTACTTTCTTCCCCTCTCCTGTGGCTATAAACCTGTTGAGCCTTTGCTTATTTCTGAATGTTATGTATACGTCCAGAATTATGCATAATGTAAAGCATCTTGGAATATGCACAAAGTAAAGAAATGGTTATAGATAGTAGAGGGGCATGCCATCAGTTACTGAGCTAATCACTATTAAGAAACCGTGCACAAAAGCATTTTTTATGAAAACTCTGTATGAAATAATTCACTTGATGCTAAATGACTGTTATTGTGCAAAGGATTGTATGTAAATGCTAAGTATGCCTATTAAAATGATGTATTTTACTGAGTACACTTCTATGTATACTTTGATCTGTGTATACTCAGGATTCATAAATTGTTGCTATTAAAACTGCTGCAAATGGTAAGGTTCAAGTTAAAATTAGAAATGAACAGCTTTGTTAGCAGTTCCAGACACGGTGATCTTTTTGATGTGCAGTGTCATTTACAACTGACTAACTATCTGAGGTAGGAAAGCATGACACTGAGGCTAGTACAGGGAGTTAAGGTAGGGGAGGAGTCCCAAGTTAGGACCTGCAGCACAAACTGCACTTTTTAAAAAGGCTGTTATTGCTACTATTTGCTTTCACCATACATGCAAGCACTTTCCAAAGAATGTGCAATACATATGTAGGAACATTAATCTGTTAAACTGACAGCAAATCAATTAATGAAACTTTTTCTGAGGGTTCTAAGACTCCGCAGTATTTCTGACTACTTCCATTCCAAGCGAATGAATAACATTTTATACACACACACAGGCTTATAGGAGATTACTAGGCTAATGGCCTCAGGGCCCTTACAAGCCTAGCCAAGTTCAACCCCTTGTTCCAAAGGGTGTCTGGTTCAAGCAGACACTAAAATAAGCACCTATTGCCCCTGTCCAAGAGGGACACAGGTGGAACCCCCAGGGTGAATTTCCATTACCCATCCAGTTGTCCAAATTACACTTAAATAGAGCCAATGAGGGGCATTGTTTAACATGAATAGGAAGCTTGTTCTAAAGGTGGGGTAACCTCTGTGAGAAAATCTCTCTCTCCAGCAAGTTCTGTTAATGTTGCATACCAAGTTAAGGTCCTTTGTGCGAGTGACCCATGTGCCATTTGACTTGCGAATGTGCAGCATTTTCATTAAAGTTGGGTCAGAGATTGCTCTGTGAACAAGGCACAGGTCAGTTCTGAGCAGTCTGTATGTCTCAGAATAAAGTGACAATAATTTCAGTATGTCCACATAAGACAGATCTTGAAGACCCTGAATTTTCTTTGTAAGGAACCTTTGTGGTCTCTCCAATTGCTGCAGGTGTTTGGAAAGGAACATAACAAAGAGAGTGTTGTACTCTTACTGGCCTGATGAGGGAAGAATACAGAGGGGTTATAACCTATTTTTTATGGAGGGAATGCCCTTACCTATGAGATGAACAATATAAAATGCCCTTCTGTCCACTGTGGAGACATGGTGATTGAAGTTAAGGTTGCTGTCTACCTGTGTGCCCAGATCTCTCACCACTAACTGTGTGCTTAGAGTATTGCTGTTGATGTGGTAGCTTGCAGGGACATCACCCTTGCTGAAGGGCATGATAATGCATTTTTTGCATTAAGTTTAAGACTGTGACTTTGGCACCAGTCATTAGTCTGTGGGATGTTGACATTGCTAGGGGTTTCAGTGATCACTCCCAGTTTGCAGTCATCAGCAAACTTTGTCAGCGACAATACTTTAGTTTTAGCCTGTACTTCAGAGAAGTAGATTCCAAACAGTAGGGGTCCAAGAACTGGTCCCTGTGGAACACCATTGGTTACGGGTCTGCTGGAGGAGGTGGAGTCCCCTATTTTGACCATATGAGTTCTGTAATTGACCCAGTTTGCAACCACCTGACAATATATGGGTTGATACCCAGGTGAATGAGTTTATCAATGATGCCTGAGTAGGGGATTGTGTCAAAGACCGTGCCTAAGTCTAGGTAGGCTGTATGCACAGATTTGCCCTTGTCTAGGGTTTTGGTGACTGTCTCGAAGAAGTCCACCAAGTTTAACAGGCATGATCTCCCTTGACAAAGCCAAACTGAGTGGGGCTTGACAAAGCCAAACTGAGTGGGGTTGAGCATTTGAAGATTACCTATATCTTTAAGGTTCATGATGATTTGTTCCACGACCTTGCAGATAAGGTTGGTCAGTCTAATGGGTCTGTATTTCCCAAGGTCTGTGGATGCACCCCCTTTGTGTAAAGGGATGATGGTAGCTGTTTTCCGTTTTGCTGGGATGAAACAAGTGCTTAGGCTTTGATTGAAAAGTGTGCCCAATGGTGATGCTAATTCCTGTTTTAACCCATGTAGATCACAGCCAGGGATGTTGTGTGTTCCCATAGAGGGTGTGTTTTTGGGTTACCTATTATATTCTTGAAAGCCGACAATGTCGACTTCGACATTGTCGACACGAGAATAGTGAAAGTGCAGAACGTTGAACGGGTAAATGGAAATCTCCATAAGGGGAGGATTTTGTTTACTTCAATGTAGTGTGGTCTTGGAGTTGGTATATTTAAGTAGCAGGGGGTGTGGGAGGTGCAGGGGGGCTTGCCTCCCTGTCTATACCCTTTAGATATTCTTTTTCTTTTAATTTATTTTTTGTGAACATTCGGGATTTTAATGGTTCAATCATTAAAGGTCGACTTTTAGTGATTTGAACCATTAAACTTTTGATGTTGTAATATAGACCCGTGTTTTTGGTCTTAGAGACGGCATTTAAGACCTGCTCCTTGGAGATACTAGGTGGGGGACAAGTGTTAGAGATGCTGTGGGGTATATGTAGCGGGGACAGGGTTCTGTATATGTAGTACCATTAACTGTGAGCTCAGCACAAATCTGGTCCTTACCTTTGAGGTTACAGATGTTACTAAAGAGCTCCTTGTGGTTATCCTTAGTTAGGGAACCTAATTTGGATTTGTAGTTAGCTTTGGAGGACTTCACTAGAAGTGTTATTTGCTTGTTTAAGTTGAGGAGGGAGTGTTTCCTGTTTTGAGACTGACAGTTCCTACTCTTAGACAGCAATTTCTTTCTCCTATTGTATAGCCTATTAATGGCAGTTGTCCACCAGGCAGGTTTGTTTTTCCTTGAAGATCTTGTTTTGGTTCTATCAGGTACGGCAGAGTCAATACAATGTACAGGTGTTCGTATAAAGCATTGGGGTATAACTCAGCATAGATATCTGTTCCATCAGTGATGGGAGGGGCTATGAAACTATTTATGCTGTCATGTAAGTGGTTGTAATTTGCCTTGGAGAAGATTTTTAGTCTAGCTGTTGCTAAGGGGTGGTCTTGTATTATAGTTACTTCTAGCAAGACCAATTGGTGGTCAGATCTCACCAGGGATGGCCACATGCTGAGGGTGGTGCAGCGGTCCCCCTATAGCCGGCATTAGGCCTAGGCAGCTGCCTAGGGCGCCTCTCTAGCAGTGGTGTTTTTCCCAGTATCTGTTATTTTTTCTAGAAAAGAAATGGTTTCTTTTACATATGTTGAATGAATACAGGAAAAGCAGAAGAGTAAGACAAACTATGAGAAAAAGGAAGAAAAAAGTAATCAGGCTGGTGTAAATAGCACCTGGGGGGGGGGGGGGCACTGCGGAGAAATTTTGCCTAGGGCACCAGTTGACCAAAGGTTTTCCCTGAGTTTCCCATGTTGGTGAGCACCAGATCCAGGATGTTTGAGCCCCACATGGGTATATCAACCAGTTGGTCCAGGAGTTAACAAAGTCCAGGAACCTTTAGACAAGTAAGTTAAAACACGTAATTTACCCAGTCAATGGATAGGTAATTAAAGTCACCCAAAGCCAGGGTGTTTGGCTGTATCATGAGTGACTCAAGTAGATCCAAGTAGGCTGAGTGGGTATCCGGATTCATGGATGGGTTCCTAAAGGTGGCAATGACCTGAAGAGAGGACTTGCCTACAGTCAATTGCACATGAAGTAATTCAAGGGAATCATGCTGTTTAACCAATCTAGAGGTGCATTTATCTTTAATGAATATTAATGTACCACCTCCTTTAGTTCTCATGCCTTCATTTTGTGGTATGAATGTGTGGAATGAAATTTAACCTGGTATCACTGGGTATTCTCTGCAGCCTTAAACCAGGTCTCAGTGACTGCACAAATGTCAGCATCTTCCAAGGAGAGGACTGCTTCCAGTGAGTGCAGTTTCTGGTTTAGACTCCTAGCATTTAGCAGCCTAACCCTGAAGTTGGTTTTAGAGGATATTTCTATGTTGGGGGAATTTTGTTCTTATGACATTGCCTAAAAAAGGCACTATGGAGGTGGTAAGAGCCTTGGCGAGTAACCAAAATCCCAGGGGTGACAGATGATGACCATCTCTGGCCAAGCACTGAGGTCTGTCGCCTATGTCATCCCAGACTGTTTGTATTGATCTATCATCCTAGGTGAAGGTAAAATGCTGCTTAAGGCTGAGGACATACCTACCCGAGACGCACGATCAGAAAGCTCATTCATGTCTGTCTTCATATTGTCCAGTGAGGTACGTCTCGCGTTGTCCACATATGTTGGAGTCATAACAGTGCCTGTTGTTGAGAGACTTGTGTGCATGTATGATGTGGTGGATCCTGTCACCTGACAGACAGCTGACCATGACTTTTTCCTTATCCAACTTGGTGAGAGGGACATATATCCATCTATATGGATGTCCATTAACTTACTGAAAATGTCTTCGATCGAATGGCAACTGACTGAAAGTAACAAAGACAAAAAAGAAAAACCTTGTTTTTTGCAGGTATTCAAGTCCCCTTGTGCCTCCCACACCCCCCTGCTAATTATATATACCAACGCTGAGATCACATTAAATTGGGAAAAGGGCAAATTCCTTAATCCACAGTACACCATGATCTTGCACATAAAAATTGCTGGCACATTTGATCAGCTGTGTCGATGTTTCTCTTGGTTCAACAACTTGTCAGTAACCTATATCTCCCTCTCTATTTTCCATCATAAAGTTGATGTTTTGGACTAGGGCTTCAGTAATAGTTCATCTTTTTTTTTTTTAAAAAAGAGTTAAAGCAGTCTTTTTTAAAGTCTTGTTTGAAGTTTCAAGCCTTTGGTTTAAAATGCCCAATTCCTACTCCTCATTCCATATAAAGGTATGCAAAAAGAGACTGTCTGGGAATGTGTGGAATGAGAGGTGGATTTGTAATGTGGCACATAAAAGCCGTAGGTCCCATGGTAGACCACCTCAGGCTAGTGAAGGTTTAGGGCCACACTTTGATCACCAGGTAAGTAACAGGATGAGCAATTCTGACTTGGTCAGTGGACTTCTAGAGAGGCAAAAATGGCAGTCTGGTGAAAGTTATGTGTCTGACTTTCCTTGGCTGCAATAGGGTGTATAACTGTATTAAAAAATGTATATCATGTGAACTTGGACCCCTTTTGTCCAGAATGGGCTGAAATGGGTAGCAGATTTGTTGGGGGCATTTTTCTGACCTAATTGCATTTTTTTTTCTTTCTGAGGGGCATATACTAATTCATTCCTACAGATATAGTTATAGACTCTCACAGACTTGAAGAATTCCAGCTTAGAAACCTTTAAGAAATAACTCTAATTACTTTTGATGTCATAGCTGAGAAGTTCCACACTGTACTAGCTTCCAAGTACTTCTGTCTTTTTTTGTTTGACATATGGATGTTAATAAATCAGTGGAAAGTCTCTGTGATCTAGAATTAGGCACCCAAGCTTCCAACTAATGAATTCACTGTACTACCAGTTATTCCATTCTTCTAAGCCAAACATTTTCTAGCGTGCCTTAGAAATTGGAATAGGTCCTTTCTTTTCCCCTTTGCCTTTGAAACCTGACGTACACAAACCAGGCTGCAATATTCACATGTCCAGGGACTGTCGCCATATCAGGAAGTGCTATGTTAATATTTGGAATCATTTCATGATTGGTGGTGGATGGTTTTAATTATTTCTTCTTCACTGTGTGCACCTTTATAAATCATGAACTTTATTTATTTATTTGTCTTTTGATAACCAGAATGTTGATGTCCGACTGAGCAAATGGCCTATTTTCAACAGAGGCCCAAGGAGAAAAACTCCACAACAAATTCAAAAACATTTAAACAGTAGTTGAGTAACTATATACAAGGGGAGAAGGCTCCACAACAGATTAAATATTTTACAATGTGTTGGTGAGAAAGGCTCAACAAAAACATACACAAAACCTCCTTTAAAAGTAGCTGATAAGTAATTGTATACAGGAGGAGAAAATCCCTACACCATATAAAAACAGACAAACTCTTTTGCAGAAATATTAAGAATACAATATGTAGTGCAAGTAGCAAGACGCACTACAAAGTAGATAACGCATATCAAGCAAACTAATAAATAAGTATTCAAAATATTCAGTATATTTCTGATAATGTATGCTGAAAAGTATTACAGTATTCTACTGCCAAAATAGATGGAGGCACAGAATAAGATGAGGAGGACTAATGAGCAAGAGGGAAATTAAGGGCATGGAG
Source organism: Protopterus annectens (assembly GCF_019279795.1). Classification (NCBI taxonomy): domain Eukaryota; kingdom Metazoa; phylum Chordata; order Ceratodontiformes; family Protopteridae; genus Protopterus; species Protopterus annectens. Next base: position 205,763,197 of record NC_056746.1, on the reverse strand, counting down.
AGAGAGAGTTGATAATTAGAAAGATAAGAAGGTTATGGAAGGACATAAAAGGACAAAATGAGAAGTAAGTGTTGGTTGAAGAGGTAGAAGAGCATATGTTAGTGGTATCGTTCTTTGATTTTAGGCCATTGCTGGTGGCTAGGATATGGATTTGTGAGTGAATTTAGTTATAGTGAATAGATGGTCATGAATCTCTTTTGAGGGCTGAACACGTACAGTTCCAGGTGTCGGATATTTTTTTAGATTGGTCTTGAAACTGGAAAGGTTGAGAGCATGTTTAAGGGATGAGGGGATTTTAGAAGATGGATGAACTCAAAAGAACAATTTTCAAAAGTTTCTGCATTTTGTTTTTTATCCTGACAGCCATTATTAAAATTTCCCGGTAAATGTTGGCTCTTCAACTGTAATTTGACTATATTAGAGAATGTAATTATAATATTGCCTTAATAATATGGCTGCAGCTGTGTTGTTCTATATTTTTTTCTTTGTGACTTAAGAAGTGATTAATTATTACATCTGCTCTCTGTTGTATCTGCCAATATACATTTGTCAAATGTGAAATGATGACTCATGTTTATTACTATTTTCATTTGCAGTTCTGATCCAGAATTAATTTATTTGTTTTAAGACATCACACAGCACACATGACCTATGTAATTTAACAGTGTAGATGCATAGACACATATTGGAAAAGATTTTAAAAATGATAGATTGCATTTATAAATTGTTTTATAATTTTGGGGAAAATTTGGGAGTCATTTACTTTTGTAAAAGCTACAATCAAATTTGTGTATGTCAGCACCATAACTGTTTAATATTTTTTCTTAGTCTAACACACCTTTTCAAAAATGACCTTTATGAGCAAATCCACATAAAATCCTCAGAGTTTACACAAATTCAGGTTATGCTCTTACTAATAAACTTTACCAGGTGTATGGGCAGGATTTGAAAAATATTCCATATTCATTTGTGATTCCATCTGTGATGACCATGCCCTGGCCCAGCAAGCAAGGAGCCTCAATCCTCACCACTAACACCAGGGATGTGATCTTATAGAAGAGGAAAGGATAACTAACACACACAGTAAAGTACAGTTTCCCTTAAGTGCACACAGAGATCACAGTTAGTCTGGGGCTGGTTGCTCCCTTGCTCACCAGGTCTCCAATAAGACTCCCCACTGGCACAGCTATAGGGTCCAGGTCTCAGCCTAACTGGGCAAGCTAAAACCTCCAGTACCCCCTCTATCCAACCAGTGCTTCATGTCCCTGCCAAGTAGCTGACACAACACACACACACTTTGAGATAAGTATTTATACAACTTCACAGATACTCCTGGGAAAGGCTGACACAGATTCTCCAACTGTGCCCTTTTACCCAGACTATACAGTAGTAATTACTGCCACCACCCAGTTAATAATATCAGCTACTAAAAGGCCCTTAAAAAGGTGTCCAATTATTACTGTGCAATATTAATATCCAATGGTAGTATGACTAACAGTTAAGGCTTACTTTAGAGTGGCCTATTACAATATCCTCTATAAATATGCAATGTACTCTAGAGCTTATTTCTTCACAAATCAGCCACAGGTAGAAGGTTTTAAAAATATTTAATAATAAATAATTAAAACACAAGACAAAACTACTATACAGAGATATCTAAGAGTTCAGATATCACACAGAAACTTAAAATAATACAGTAGGACAGGTCTGATTTCAAAGAAAAATACCTAATTAATCTTTACTAGCTTTAACTATTCCTACAAGAAATCCCAGTGCTAAAACTTACATGTGAGCATAAGGCAGAGTACCGAGTTAGATGTCCAAAGTCAACATGTTCAAAGTCTCTTGTGAGAAATAGTATTTAAATATTACTAACAAACATATCTCTAAGTTCTTCCTAAAATTACATCATTTTTGAGATTTAGGTTTTCCCAGTATTCATACTGCATCAGCTTAACACCTGGTCTGAGTTCTCAGGCAACAAACTGCATTATTTAACAATCTAACACCTGCACAGAAACTTACAACAATAGAAGACATTCACATGTATTATTCTAACAGAAACTAGAGCAATAAAGCACATTCCACATCTAAATTCTGGTCATAAACTTTAGCCTTAAAACAATGGGCATGACACCTTCATCCAGATGCACTGGAACCGACTTGTAAAACATTAAAGAGATTCATAAGATTTTTTCAATTTTAAGACACATTTGAAATACTTGGTTTGGTTTTCCTTACAGCAGATGGCAATGTTGTAACAATCTTGAAGCTCTCATTTTACAGTGTTTTCTTACATTTAAAAACACAAGCCTGTATTTTACATTTATTTATACAGTTGACAGAATTATGTATCAAATTCTATTTGACTAGGCTGGCAGCCTTCGCCCATCTCTCCCCAGTCGTCACACCATCCATGTCAGCTTTTGCAGGTATCGGTGATTACTGCAGTTACCTAAAGTATGCATCTCCCATCTCATTTCTGATGGAATCGGGATGATGCTGGATTGTTTTTGTGAGGTCATGTAATTATAAATTTAAGAGGTCCCTGCTTTGTACCTAATATTACTGCTACAGTGCTTTGCTGTCCTTAACCTAAACTGATTGCTGTATATTTATCACCACCATTTCTCTCATTAGGTATGTGTCTGTATTACATTCAATATCTTATCTCACTTTGAAGAGAACTGTCATGTCCCAGTGCTAGCTTTAAACTGTTTTCCTAATAGAAACTAGATCTGAGTCTAGATTGTGAAATAGCCCAGCCTGCCCAGTTCTGTAATGTCTCTTTTTTTTGCTACTGCACTGATGGTTTGTGGCTTCTCCTTTGTGGTTCTACTGTTTGTCAGTTGCATCTATGCTAAGAATGTCTTTCACTATAGAAGAGGAACAAAAAAATACATGTAGGTCAACTCCATTGTCAAATAAGGCATAAACTTTGACTTTTGTGCAAGTGGCATTAGTGAAATCATCAGTGCTGGACACTGGGGGGAGCTGGCATGGGGGAAGATGGAAGGGTTGGCTCAACCATCTTGGGGCAAAATGAGGGGGAGGGGCGGCAGGTTGGTCAACAAGGTGGACCTGAATGACCACACCTACATCAAGTGGTATGGTACAGATGGTGGGAGAGTTGTGTGTAGAAATATGCACGCACCACCCATGGTAAGATATTGCAGGAGTTGCTTATGGCTTGGAAAATGACTTGTATGCATAAAGTAAATAATTCCCAAGCCTCACAGGGGATGATAGGACCACACTTTGGGAGATGGGTCTTGTCCCCCTGGGAGGAATGAACATATCAACAAGGACGATCAAAGGGGATTTTCCATCTTTTTATAGGGAAAATACAAGTAGATCATGAATTTAGACATTTCTAAGTATTGGGAAAATTCAAGTGATATACGCCAGGGCACTCATTCACCACAACATGAATTTATTCTCATATTTGCTACTTACAGTATATTGTCAGATTGCTTTATTGCGTACTCTGTAACTAGAATATGTTTTTAATTTAGATATATAAAAACATCAAGAAGACTGTAATGATCAGAAATTGCACTTAAAATTGCTTACTCAAACAAAGGGGTCCATTTCACATATTCTTTTCCATATTTGAGTATTATGTCTGTTGGTACATTGATAGCATTTCATTATGTGCTTCACTTCTCAAAAGGCATGCTGTGCACTGGGAAGTAATGCATATTAATTAAACTCCAGTGTCTGTTACTATACCATTTTGTCAGGTACATTTGCTGCACATATGCATATTCAAACAGACTTTTGATCCTTGGCACATTTTGGAATCTTTAAATTAAGCATGGGCATCTTGATTGTATATTTCCATATGCCATGGCTGTCTGAATCAAACAGAGGTTGAAAACATGACTTTGGGCTTGTGGATATGTGGAGCAGATATATTGGGAAACAAAACCAAAGACCATGTATACCTGAATCCAGTTGGAAACCGAGTCAGTGTACCTGTGATGGAGATATTTTGTGGAAGTGAAAAGGGAAGGTTAGCAAAGCGCAGTCATCACCTCAGCTGTAAAATGGTGTACCTCTGTGTTGTGCATTTGTGGCACACCAGGAATTGTAGTGAATTCCTTTTCAAAACCTTCTGCTAGACTGTAGATTATTCTAGGGGAGACTACAGTTACCTATTTCTACCTGGCAATGAACTATTTTACAACATGGTAAGCTTGCTTTTGTCTTAAGTGAGCTGTCTACCTACTCATGGGTATATTCACTCCTTATTAATTCATGATTATGTACAGTGACTAACTTTTTGTACGCATTTATTTTCATGGATTGTTATATCACCCTTTACACAAGCACTTTTTCAATGACTGTTTCTCTGTTTCCTTCCCTATATTTCATTGTCTCAACCAAATGAGTATTATATGTAATTATTTTCTGAAATGTATTGTATATCTAATTCTTCTCTGTTATATTCACACTTGTTATACTGTATGTTATTGACTTTATACTTTGACAGTATAATAAAAGTAGAAATTGCAGACATTAAATACATACATACATTCGTAACATGCTTATTTACATAAATACAAATATACTCATCTCGGGTAATGAGGTCACAGTATCATTTCTTGCCAGACTAAGCAGAATCTCAGTGTTTTAGTAATTGCAGTTCTAAGGTCAACCAAGGTTTATCTACTTCTATGTCTGTTCTTGAATTAAGTGGGAATTATTTGTCTTGCAAAGTATGGAGCATTCTAATGAATGCCTTGAAAGTGCTTGACAAATTTATATATACCCTTCACCGGAAGAGTTGTAACTCTGTGAGCAGTGTGTAATTTGGTTTAGTGCTCTTAATATGTCATGTGTTACTGCAGGGCATTTCATTTGTCTGGTTATTCATTAAAATGTGACTGCTAAGTGATCAGCGAAATGAGTGGGAGGGACATGTGTGACTAAAATCCTGAATGGTTTATTACTGACTGGCAAATTCAAAACGAGTGATTTCAAGATAAGACATTAGGCCTACTGCACTCTTGTGTATGTCAGGTTGCAGTAAGCTATAAACTGCACAGGGAGCAGTGGGCCATGGAAGTTAATTTTAAAGTCATCCAGAAGTAGGATATTACTGTGTTTATACTGAGAAGCAAGTTTTAGCAACAGTACTTTGTAGACATGGGAGGTGGGGTTATGCTACAAAGAGAAGTACAACTATTTCTCCTGTTCTTGGCTATGAGTCGTGACTATCTTGCTTAATGCACATATACCCTTTGTAGAAGATGGGTCAGAAAAGGTGTACTTGGCTTAATCCAGGTTTCAGTTACAACAAGTACACCTGGGCTTTGTTGGTTGAGCGAGGCTTGTCTGCAGATGCTACAAGAGTTAAGAATCCCATTTAAAGCATCAGACTGATGCTGGAATATGAGTGCAAGTATCTGTCAGAGATGAAATGCAGATGCTTCCAAAAATAGTTATACTTTATATATTCTGCTTTTGAGCAAGAGATGTCTGAAAAACATTTTTAAAAATATCAGTCCTTTTGAAGTTCCATACGTAGTGATGGGGCACTCAGATTTCATGATAAGGTAACAGTAGAATGGTGAGAGAGTGATTTGGCTTGTAGAAATATCACTTAATTTTCATTATGTTTAGTTGTTTTAGCAGAGAGTTAAAAATAAAACTCTTTTGAGTTAATGTTTGCTGATCATCGAATAGAAGCTTTTGGCAGGGTGCACCTGTCATTGTCGAGTTCTTAGTTTGCACTGTTCTCCATTTACTAGGGAGGAGATAATGCTAGATGGTTTCTTGGGAAGTGTAGGGAGACGATCCTTTGTGGAGGCGTTTCTAAGAGATAACGGATTGCTGAGCAGTTGTGCTGCTACATAACTCATAACCTAACTATGGATAGGAACATGAGAGTTGGGCCCCACTCCCTGTGTGAGAAGACAATTAGTGACAACGAGTAGAAAATGGACAAATCTTAGTAAGACTGCCAAAACACAAATTCAACACTTGTCAAAACTACGCTAGCTGACATTACTGATAGAAATACATGCATGTGTCTCATGTGCTGTGCTGGTCAGAAAAGTAATACAGTGAAACAGCAACCCAGTATTTTGTCAAAGCCATTACATACATTAAAACCACTGCCTGCTGACCATGAGACCATCTTTGTGCCTAACTATTTGAACAGCTTGGTTTACCACATCATTCTTGCAGTGTGCCATTGGGGACTAATGCTTGTGTTTTTGTTACATTAATTCTGTAGCTTGAGAACCAACCAGAATCCATCAGTAATCAACCAGAATCCATCAGTAAAATAATTAGTCTTAGTCAGTCTTTTCGCCATTTATACCAACCAGTTATTTCAACGTAGGGGTAGCTAAAATTCTCTCCCTTCTTCACTGCAAATTCTTTCAAATCTCACCTGCTTAAAGGTGTGGCAAGAGGTTTCAAGTACCAAGCAAACAGAAGTGTGAGAGCAACAGTTTCTACCTTGTTCTCTTATGTAACCTCAGTTTCATAGACAGCTTGGCATTGGTCTTCAGTCTTGCTATGTAACCTTCAGGCTATGGAGCCTTCATATACATACAAACATATATATCTATAGCTGTATATATATATATATATATATATATATATATATATATATATATATATATATTAGTAAAAGTTTAAGAATGCCCTGTGGAATCCTACATATTCAAAAACCTTAAACAACTCAAGCCCACTCTATCAAAAACCGTTTTTGGCATCTAAGCTAATGTTGGGAACCCCCAAGGTTACCTCATCTAAAATTTACAAGATTTTCAATACATTATCAAATGAATTCATGCTAGCCAAAATGCACCAATCCTGGCATACTTCATGAGAGATGGTTCACCAGAACTGCCATAAAAAATATATATAGCCCAGAGTTAAAAATGAAATAGACCAATAGCAGTGTCCTCTCTTTCATCTGGAATTTGTGATATTATGGTGTCATACCATGAATAAGGAATCTGCCCTGTCTCCAATATTTCATTCATAACTCTTCATAACACCCTTAATTTAATATCTGCTCTCCCCACATCTGGTATATCTCAGTGGGAAACTGTCAACCATGTTTCTTTTTTTTTTCCTGCACAGGTATTAATGCTGACAATTCAGGTGCTATCTGTCACTGGAACTGTGACACCTACTGCTTAATTTTTTCTATCTTTAGCAGGGCTACTCTAACAAGAAATGCTTTGCTTCTCTGTTTGTTGTGAATTTTCTATGTATCTGTATACAGTTCTGCATAAATTTTCCAGAAGGCAATCAGTGTCCCATCTGAGTATAGCCGGCCTTAGGCATAGGCCAACTAGTAGGCTGTCTAGGGTGCCGCTCTAGCAGTAGTGCTTTTCCAGTAATCTGGATGGTGTAAATTGGCCAGGATGGGGGCACCAGGTTGTGTGGCGGGGCACTGTGGACCCCTTTTGCCTAGGGCACCACTTGACCTAAGGCTGACCCTGCATCTGGGTCTTACCAGAGCCCACCATTCTGAGTTGCCTGGACTGCCTCCATCTACTACATGCATTATTTTCCCCTGCTTTAAGTGAAGTGTCAAGTATTTTTGAGTCCTTGCAAATATAAGTCCCTATATTTTAAATACCTAGTCTGATAGTTTATTTCTGCCACTACTACCAGTTCCTGCTTTACAAATTCAGTTTCATCAGCTACTGTTTCACCCCCCTTGAAGAAAGTCCCTGCCAGCCACTTCTGTCACTAGTAACATTGACAGTTTCTTCAAGTTATTGCCAAAAAATGTACACAAGTTTAAAGCAAAATCATGCTGGTGACCCCCACCCCCCCACACCAGGGTGCTAAAATTGGATGTTACCCCGTTTTTGAATTGTAAACAACCAAAAAAGACAGCACAAAATCAAGCAAACCAGGAAAATGATGCAGAAAACAACAGTTCAGCAAAGGTACCACTCCACAGATATTTATTAAGTGCCTTCATCTAAAATAAATGTCAGACTTCTTCAGAATAAAATTACAATGAAATCACTGACTTCAAATACACAATTGTCCTGTGATATATATGTTCAGATGCTCTGTGAGAGTGAGATCAGGATTTCAAGGTCTGGTAAAAATCAGACAACAAATATGATGGCACATGAAACTAGCCTATTACAGAATATTTTAGATAACAAGAGCATCAGAATCATGAAACCGGATAAGGGTGAGGGTTTGGTTATTATGGATGTAGAGGACTATAATAGTAGAATGTATAGTATGTTATACAGGGACACTTTTATGTTGAGATTTCTCAAAACAAACTTAATATAGCCCATAAAAACATTGATCTGACTTTAGATGAACTATTACTTAATGGGCAAATTAGTTTGGAAGAACATTTTTTTTGGAAATAAGTTACCCACGAACTCCTACTATTTTTGGAATCCCTAAAATCCATAAGTCTAAACCCCCTCTTCATCCCATTTTGGACGCTAAGGCATCCAAGATTTTGGAATTGCTAAGTTCATCAATTCAAAAGTCAAAATGTACTTGACCAACGGGCCACCCTTTTTAAAGATTCATGGGATTTCCTGAGTAAGATCAGCAAGGACATATACAATGATAATCTGCTAATGGTAACCATAGATGTTCTTCATGTTTCACTGTTGCAGTCATCACATTTGGGTTATCTGCTTGCAGTAGCCCTCAGTCGGCCTGATTGTCAAAGTCTTGGGTCCTGCATCGTTTGCTGTCCCATCTTCCATGACGTCAAGAGTATAAAGCATGTAGCCGACGCCATTACATCAGTCTTTCTTGCCATGCGGTGCCCGAAGCAGAAGCAGTTTGCAAGTGCCGTTTGTCTGACTCCTGAAATTTTCATTTTCGAGTTTCAAAACCGAAGTCTTCAAGTAAAGCTAAGTACCCCATTGGGGAAACTTTTTCTTGCTCTAAATTGATGTCAGTAAAAGTCAATAATTGCATTTCTTGTGGAAAGCAAATACCTCATAAAGAATTTCATTCGTACTGTATTCCTTGCCTAGGCCTTGACCACGATGTACCTTGCCATCAGTTTTCTGCCTTATTTAAACAACAAACTATTCGTCGTTGGTATTTTTACGCTTCTAAATATTTTGGTACTCAGTTCAATTACCCAGATATGGCTTCAGTAAGCCACCCGACTACCGACATTTCGAAAAAATGTAAATATAAAGACAGACATACCGCCTAGCTCCATAGCTGCTGACGACGCTTCTCCTAAGCTAGTCTCCAGTTCACCGGTACTCAGTGAGGCACTTTTGCAGCCCCTGATACCCGCTACTTCAGATTTGCAGGCCTCTACTGAGACCCATTCTGAGTCTGGTATGCTGCAAAATGCTTCAGCTGTGGAACCTGTGGATGTCTCTACCTTGGATGGGTCCAGAGCCGCTGTGCAGGCACTGCTTCTGTGGGTGTATTCAGGCCTACTGACTTCCATATTAAACCAACGCCATCTTCTCTTCAAGGCCTAAAACTCAATCCATGCCTAGAAAACCGATACCCAGACTGCATGGTCAGGCCTCTATGCCTAAAAACCAAATGATAAAAATGGCTGAAGACCTTATTACTTTAATCAGGGGAAGCCAACCTTCCCCCTCTAAGAGACCTAGGACTGAATTTGCCTATGATTCTTCTGATCAGGATTCTGAAATTTCTATTTCCTCTGACCAGGATTTACCCTTATCTACCTATGAGGATTCTGATGCAGAGGACTCTTATTCCCTCTGCTTCCCCTCCAGAGGATTTCTCTTTTGGTGGAACCTTGCATACTCTTAGGGAGAATTTTCACTGGGAAAGCCAGGATTACTCTGATTCTAAAAAGACGCTTAGGGATTTCTTACTCCTGCCCCAACACAGGCCTTTAGCTATCCCCCTGTACTGAACATAGTTGATGATGCCTTTTCAGAATCTAGCTTGGCCCCTGACTCCTTACCTCCTGCTCCCAGAAAACCAGATAGATATTACAGGGTTCCTGACTCTCACAAGTTCCTCTTTGAAAATCCTACTCCTGAGACCATTTCACAGTGATCCAAGGGCATTAAGGCTACTACTGCCAAAACCCCTACCCCCTCTGATAGAGATTCCAGGGCACTGGATAGATGGTGTAAGAAGGTATACACTTCTGCAACCTTGGCCATTAGGGCCTTAAACTGCCAGTTTCATATGTTAAAATATCAGCAGCATATTATTGGATTGCTTAAACAGAAAATGATGTTGATTCCTGACTGTGCTGAAAATAAAGATTTACAGGATTTAATGCATTCTGCTGAACAAGTTGGAAAACATACTTTGCAATGTGGTTTTGATTCACTAGAGGCATCTTGCAGGGCTGCTGTCACTGGGTCTGTACTTAGAAGGCATGCTTGGCTTAAGGAGCAATCTTTGCCAGGTCATGTTAAAGCTAAATTGCTGGATGCTCCCTTAAACCAGGACCGCTTGTTTGGCAACAAAGCAGAAGTACTTAAAAAGATGGAGGAAAAAGCAAAATCTATGCAAACTGTTAGATTTCCTACAAGTACATTCTCCAAGATTGAGTAGACATTGGCCCTCTAAGAATTGGTCCTTTCCTGCATCTTCCAGGCCTTCTCAGTCCAAACCCAGAACCAGCAGAACACCCAGGCTTCAGTCCCAAGGTACGCACAGGACTAAGCAGTGGGGGGGCTCCCACTTCCAAAGCAGGGAGTAGTAAGACTCCCCCATATGGTAAACTGTCTCAATGACTTAACTTTGAAACTTCCAAGCCCTTCTTAACTGACTGCTCCTTTAGGGGGAAAGATTGCTCTGCAGGCAAAAAACTGGGAACTCATTACCCAGGACAAATGGGTTTTAAATATAGTTTCCCAAGGATACAGATTCCACTTCCACACTTTACCAACCCCAAACGGTTGGCCAGATCTACCCCCAAATCAGTGGGCAGAGGCTCAAAAGCAAGTTCTCTCTCTCTCTTAAGTATAAGGGCTATTCAAACTTTCGCAGAAGAGGAAAGGGGACAAGGTTTCTACTCAAGACTTTTCCTGGTGTCCAGAAAAGACAACTCCTGGCATCCTATCCTGGACCTCTCTATCCTAAACACGTTTTTGGTGATCCCAAAATTCAAGATGCTAACTCTTCATCAGTTGCTTCCTATGCTAGGCAAGGATGCCTGGTTGGCAACACTGGATTTTAAGGAAGCCTACCTGCACATCCCAATCAGGGAATCTTGCAGAAGATACTACGCTTCAAAGCAGGCTTCATGCACTATCAATTCTCTGCACTGCCCTTTGGCTTATCTACTGCACCCAGGGTATTCACAAAGTGCCTAGCTCCAGTCATTGCATTTTGCAGGCAAAGAAATATTCACATATATCCATACCTGGACAATTGTCTAATTCAGGCAGAAAGCCAGGACATATTATTAAATCATCTGGCATTGGTACAAAAAGTGCTAACTTCTCTGGGGTACACCATAAAAGAAAAGAAATCACATCTTGTACACTGCCAACAAATTGTATTCCTGGGAGCAAGCTTGAACACAAGTTCCCAGATGGCTTTCCTCACGCTAGAGAAACAAGTTAATTTGACAGCCTACTTCAAACTAATGGCCACAAAGACCCTACTATCTGCAAGACAAATACTGCAAGCCTTGTGGTTCATGGCCTCCTGTATTCTCCTAATTCCATATGCAAGTCTGCATATGAGGAAACTACAATGGTATCTAAAAAGCCTATGGTGTCCGCATTCTCAGAATCTAGAAGTAATGATTCCTATCATACCTTGCCTACAGATAGAATTCCTTTGGTGGGCAGAGGCCTGCCACCAAAACAAAGGACTGCCATTCACTCTACCCCCTGCCACCCAAACCCTAACAACAGACACATCAGACTATGCATGGGGGGCTCACTTTGCAGGGAAGTGCATTCAGGGCAAATGGAACCCAAGTCAAATGCACCTGCATAGCAATCAAAAAGAAATGTTAGCCGTACAGAGTGCTCTGACAGCCTTCAAGGACCACATTCTTCAGGACAATTAATGGGAAAGATGGACAACACCACTGTTATGTGGTACATAAACAAGCAGGGGGAACCCACTCGTACCCTCCCTGCAGACTAGCCATGGCTCTGTGGAACACAGCCTTGAGCTATCAAGTGCACATACAGGCTCAATTCCTGTCAGGAAAGCTAAATGCACTGGCAGACGAACTAAGCAGAAATCTCATTGACCCACACTAGTGGAAACTGGAACCAAAGACATTCAACATGTTGATAAACAAATTGGGGAGCCCAGATATAGACCTGTTTGCTTCCACCCATAACTACCAATTGGACAAATTATGTACAAGGACTCCCCACAAACAAGCTTGGAAAGTGGATGCCCTGTCCTTCACCTAGAAAAATCTGTCAGTTTATGCCTTTCCTCCTCTGCCTCTCCTCTCCAAGGTACTACTAAAGATCAAACAGGACAAACCAAGGATGCTACTGATTGCACCAGACTGGCCACACCAACACTGGTGTACCTCCTCTTGCGCAGTGTGCCATTGCTGGCACCATGGCACCTGTCTCAGACCCCTACACTGCTGTCCCAGCAGGAGGGCCAGATTCTGCACCCTCAGCTTCAAACCCTGTACCTGACAGCCTGGCTGATTACCTGATCTCCCCATTACCATCCCTCAGTAAACAAGTTTTGGATGTCATTCTGGAGGCAAGGAGACCTAGTACTAGAAAATCTTATGCTGACAAATGGAAAAGATTATGTTCCTGGAACCAAACTCAGGGGATGGGCACAGCAGCACCCAATTTGCCTCAGATTCTTCAATACTTAACTGAGATGCTTCACAAGGGCCTTTCCTTTACCTCCATCAAAATTCATGCTTCAGCCATTTCAGCTCATTACAACACAGAACCACCCCTCTTCTTTCATCCACTGCACAAGCAGTTCCTCAGAGAGGCCAAAAACTTAAGACCACCCAGGAGAGCCCCAACTCCAGCCTGGGACCTTAACTTTGCATTGGAAAAACTCACTCTACCTCCTTTTGAGCCAGTTGCAAATGCAGAGTTGAAATTCCTTTCTTGGAAAACAGCCTTCCTTTTAGCCATCACTTCAGCAAGAAGGGTGTCTGAATTACAGGCCCTTATGGCAGTGGAGCCTTTCATCATCTTTCATGTGGACAAGGGTGTCCCTCAGGAAAAATCCCTCCTTCATGACCAAGGTAGTATCCAGTGTGGCTCTTAAACAGTCCATTCATTTTCCAACCTTGTTTTCTAATCCACGGAACAAAGGGGAACGTATAGTGCACTCCTTAGATGTGCACAGACAACTTAAATTTTACTTGGACAGGACTAAACCTCACAGGAAATCTGAACAGCTGCCGGTGGCATTTGCTCCTAGGGCAGAGGGGAAGGCCATTTCAAAGCAAACCATTTCTAAATGGATAGGCCATTGCATTCATTTCTGCTATAAGCACCATGGAAAACCTATCCCACAGGGGATAAGACCACATTCAACCAGGGCTGCATCTACCTCTGCAGCTGTTCTCAGAGGTGTAGCTACCAAGGACATCCTAGAAGCTGCTACCTGGAGTTCTGTACATACATTCACCAAGCATTACCATTTGGCAATTTTCTCTAAATCCAGAGCTGGCTTTGCCACTGCAGTCTTGCAGGGCCTTATAGCTGGTCCTAATGCTATCTAATTTCCTCCTACCATCCTTAGCTTTGGGAATATACCAAAATGTGATGACTGCAACAGTAAAACATGAAGAACATAGTACAGTTGTGTACACTTACCATAAATGTAGATGTTCGAGTGTATTCACTGTTGCAGTCCTAGTTACCCCCCCCTCCAGCCCCTGACTTCTTTTGGCTATACCTCTATTCCTTTTTACTATGCTTTAAGCTTTTTGGAGTATTTGCTTCTTTGTTGGAGGTGTAACCTTGTATATATGTATATATATATATATATATATATATATATATATAATTGCTTCCCATTAGGGGGGCACCTGACATCTGGGGCAAGAAAAACTGATGTAATGGCGTCGGCTGCATTCTTTATACCCCTGACTACCTGACGTCATGGAAGATGAGACAGCAACCGACACAGGACCCAAGACTTTGATAATCAGGCCGACTGAGGGCTACTGCAAGCAGATAACCCAAATGTGATGACTGCAGCAGTGAATACACTGGAACATCTACATTTATGGTAAGTGTACATGACTGTACTATATTTGTGATCTTTTCCCCGTCATACCCCATGGTCAAGGAATAGAATGGTTCTACGAGTTTTTATGTAGTAACACTACTATGGGACACAATACTATACCGACAATAAGAACTTGTATGGAATTAGTGTTGGAAAAGAACTTCTTGATTTTTGATGGCCAGCTGTTTAGACAAAGCCGGGGGAGGGGCTGGTGGCCAGGGGCGCTTGTTGCGCACCTGTTTTTGCCAATATAGTTTTGGGACATTGGGAAGACCTTTTTGTTTTAAATTCACCGTTTAATGATTGCTGGGCCTTATATGGTCGTTACCTGGATGACATAGTGTTGTTTTGGAAAGGTGGTGTCGATAGATTACAGAGTTTTTTTCAATATATTCATGAGACTACATTTTTTCTGAAGTTCACCATGTCTGTTGACAAAGATGAACTTAATTACTTGGATGTGACTATTAAGAAAAACTATGACAAAAAAAAATTCACGTCACATTTGTACAGGAAACCCACATACTCTAACTCTCTTTTGCATTTCTGTAGCTGGCATCCTATACTTCAAAAAAGAGCCCTAGTAAAAGGGCAGTTTGTTAGGCTAGCCAGAATGGTGTCAGGTAGTGATGATTTTTTTAGAGGAATGTAGGGTCTTGACAGGCATGTTAAAGTGACAAGGTTACCCAGACTGATTTGTGGGCAACATAGCTAGTGAGGTTAAGAAAAAAAAGGACTAATGGGGTATTTAGGGCATTGTTGTACTCTGAAACTGATGGTACTCACAGTGGGGCCACCAGTGCAACTAATGAATTTCATAAAGATTTAATTTTGCCCTTTAATATAGACTTCTATGATATTAAAGAGATTATTATGAAATATTGGAGAATTTTTAGAATGGATCCCACAGTTGCTGGTCTATTGGCCAACAAGCCAGCTATTGTTTACAAAAAGGACATTTCTTTTAAGAGGCTGTTGGAGAAAAACTCTGTTATGCCAATAAATGGTGGAAGTTATAAATGTGGGAGATGCCCACAGTGCCCATTTATAGTTAATAAGGAGAAAATTAAAATCAAGTACTATTGCTACTCCAAGGGTGAGTTATATGTCGCTCTGTGCCAGTCCTGTGACAGTTTTTATGTGGGGAAGACCAAGAGGGGTTTCAGACAAAGGATTTATCAGCACATGTATGATATAGGGCATAAAAATGAGAATAACGCCCTTTATAGACGTATTAAAATCTATTCCACTCAAGTTTATGTTTTGTGCTATTGACCATGTGGACTTGGGCCCTCGATGGGGAACCACTGATGATTTCCTGGAGTATCAAGAGTTGAAGTGGCAGATTAAAACCAATGCCTGTGAACCACCTGAGCTTAATGACAGAATGTCCGCGGGATCTTTGCTAAAGTTAAAATCTGTATATTTTTATAATTTATTACTTGTTTTTTGCATTTCATATTTTACATATTTTTATGCTGCTGTATTGTTTTATATAATCTTGGTTTTAAATAACTGAGTTTTGTTTAAGAGCTCATTAAGGGAGTGTCCCCATGTGAGTCTTAGACCAATGAGAGGGAAGAATTGTGTATTTGAAGTCAATGACTTCTTTGTAATTTTATTCTGAAGAAGTCTGACATTTATTTTAGATGAAAGTGCTTAATAAACATCTTTGGAGTGGTACCTCTGCTGAACTGTTGTTTTCTGCATCATTTTCTTGTTTTTGAATTGTAAGAAATTAACATAATTGCCAACTAGTAACTATTTGTTTGTAGTTCAGCAAAAAACTGGTCAGGTATAACAAACATATTTGTACTTCACCAGGACTCAATAATCGGAAACAAAACATAACAAGCAGGTCACTTGTCCTTGTCTCTCTTTGGTTTCTTTCTGGATGATAATATAACACATTTCTCTCTGTTATCCATCAGATAATGGAGTCCTCCTTTAAACTTTCCCAAATTACCACCTTGTACAGTTCAGAATTAGCTGCCCAGTAAACCTTCTGTCAGTCTCCTCTGAAAAAGGGGAAATGGGTATGTGTTCTGCCTTTTCAAATTTAGCCCACTTTCTGAGGCAGCTGCTTCCTAAGTTGCTGTTCAGTCCTGCTGTATGCCTTTCTCTACGAATTCCCTCACTGATTGTGCAGTATCAAACTGACTTCAGGAATGCCTTGGGAAATTATTTTGAAAAATGCCACATACTGTATCTGAACCCATAATCTCAAGTGTTTAATTATTTCAGTGTGGTTTTCATGAATTGCATCTAATAGGGTTAAATCTGAGAATCAGCCAGGTCTGCTATATTCTTGAATCACTGTCATTCCCTTCACACTTTTTAAAGGTTTCTTTGGGCCATGCTGAGTTTTATTAGCCTATAAATAATGAATGAGTAAGTTACAGCACCACCTTTTTATGTTATTGTCCTTTTTGTATTACTTTGAAGTTTTATGGTCAGCACTGAGGTAAGGATTAACACAACACTGGCTCACAGCCCTCCCAACCCAGTGGCTCAGAATGGCCTCTCTGCTGTTGCGTGTAAGGGAACAGGGTCTAAACTTGGAAGGTTTTTATTGCCCATCATTAAACACAAACATCTTTGACATGGAAGGAGGGAACAGATTGTTAACTCTGGCTAAGCTACTGAAGTCTGCATTCTCACTTACTGAACTTTGAAGCTGATGTGCACATTCAGTATTCCCACCCAAACAGATCTGCATACAGTCTAGGCCTTATTTTCTTTATGCCAGTGCTGCCAGATATTTTTACTATATTGTTTGTAGTGTTGTCGATCATTTGATGTTTTTCTGTGTAAAGCTATAGCTACAGTCCATACTTCATCCAGCACATCCCAATAAATTGCAATTCTGCCTTTGGAAGTTAAGAATGCTGCTATGGCTCTTGTATACAAGTCAGTACAAAAACACCTATACTGCAGAAGTTCAAATCAGAATCGAGTCATTTCTCTTACGGATATAGAAGTTATCTTATTATCTAGCATTTCATTTGGGCCCTGGCTGAGCGCTGTATTTTGCCATTTGGAAATGACTTTCCATTGTAATGGGAGTGGGACCCCTTCTGATCTGTTAGTGTAGCTGAGGGTAAACCTTGACTATGTTAGTATAATGCATCATTGCAGTGTTCATAGACTTTTGCTTTTATATGTATCCAGGGGGACCTATAGTGCTGTCTTCTGATGCCACCAAGGGCCACCTACATTATTCCATTCATTTTCCAGTACCTGGTTTATCTTAAGTATGGTCATCTACATTCATTTATTTTCCATTACCTACTTTATCCTGTTTAGTGTTATGGTGGAACCGCAAATGATCTTGGCAATAAGGGGGTATGATGCAGAACACTGTTCCTGGAGAGATCACCAGTGCAGCACATAGGATTCACATACCTGTGAGCACACAAATTCATTCTGTCTCACTCACAGATGAGCATATGCGGACAGCTTTTAAAGAAATGAGAAAATGCTGAGGAAACAAAAGGAATTGAAAGTGGAAAAAAAATCTGCTTTCATAAAACTATTCTGGCATTTAAAAATATATAAACATATCTAGAGGACATTATAAAATCAGTTCATCTAGTTGATTTAGGTGGCTTTGTCCTCCAGCACACAAAATGACTTGAACTTTTCTTGCCTGCCCTCCTGCTCTACTTTTGTCCTGGAGCATATCAGAAACGCTGCTGTTTAAGATAAACCCTTGTTCTTTTGCACACAGAACAGCTTGAATTGGCTGCTCGTATTCATTTTAACTCATAGCATCCATCTGCCCCACCCTCACCACATGACTTGAAACAGGGCACAAATGTCTTAAGTAACTCTGACGTTTAGAATTTGACCATTGGCTCTGGATTTAAGCTTGTTTCAGTTAGAAGAACTTGTTATATACATGTGGTCAGATAAAGACACCTTCCAACTTGATAGCACCAACTACATGTGAAGCATGATGGAGAATTACTTTGTAAATTATAGCACCAGCTACATGTGAAGCATGATGGAGAATTACTTTGTAAATGATAGCACCAGCTACATGTGAAGCATGATGGAGAATTACTTTGTAAATGATAGCACCAGCTACACGTGAATCATGATGGAGAATTACTTTGTAAATGATAGCACCAGCTACATGTGAAGCATGATAGAGAATTACTTTGTAAATGATAGCACCAGCTACATGTGAAGCATGATGGAGAATTACTTTGTAAATGATAGCACTAGCTACATGTGAAGCATGATGGAGAATTACTTTGTAAATGATAAAAGAAATGCTGTCTAGAATAGCCTGTCTTATTTATTAAAAGTAGTATAGAAACTTCAAACTTAACCACTAGACAGAACGTCTCAGGCAGAATTTAAAGTAAATCTTACAGTTTTCCTAAACTGTTATATAGAATATTTGTACTATTCATTCAGCAATCAGGTCAAGGTCACAGTTTTATGCTGAGCACTTGGGTAGCAATTCTGCTTGCTGTTTTTCCTCTTTATTAGTTTCATTTGTCACTGTTTTTTAGTGTTGTATAAGGCCTGGCAGTTTTCTGTAGACAGCACTTGCGATGAGCATGTCTGCATAGCTGCCAGCAAATAAATTCACAAATGTTGCATGCATTTTCTCAAGTTAGTAGCCCTGTTTTGCAATATTCGATTGAGTCTCATTAACAGAAATGGTACAGGGGTATAGCCTTCTCATGTGTTTTAATGTCAGCTTACCTTACAATCTCATGTGACTTTTATCTGTACTTGGTGTAGTCTCGAATACCTTGTTGAAAAGAAAGTACTACCGTAGCATCACTGGCCTAGAGAACATCAGTAATACCTGTAACAAAGCAAGGATTATTCTGGAGAGCATTTTCCTTGTTTGTACTTAACCACACACCCATAGCCCAGCATGGTTACTTCTGGTTGAAGCAGTGTGTTGTGAATTACACTGAAGTAACAGCTGTGAAAACTAGTACACCAGAATTCGGTTCTAACAACATAGGGTCATAGGTTCATAGGTAGGTACTAGGCTATTGGCGCAAGGGCCTACGCAAGCCTAGCCAGCAAAGTTCCATAGCTTACGTCACCCAAGAAAGTTATTTTCCTGTGCCACTGACCAGCAGAGACACAGAAGTGATCCCTGGGGTGTATTTCCTATTTCCCATCCACTCATCAAGATTTTTCTTGAAGAGTGCTAATGAAGAACTTTGCTTGATATAGATGGGAAGCTTGTTCCAGAGTATAGGAAGTCTCTGGGATAGGAATCTGTTCCTCCAATGTGTCCTGTTTTATTATGGTGACAAGGTTTAGGTCCCTAGAGCATGTAGCTCAGAGGGATTGCAATTTCTTCAGGTGTAGCATGTCCAACAGCTCTGGGTTTGACATAGCTTTCTATGTTAGGCAGAGATCACCTCGGAGTAGGTGATATGCTACTGAGTAAAGCTGGAGTTTTTTGAGGTGGTCAGTGTAGGGCATTTGTTTGAGGCCAGTAATACTCTTTATGAGGTACTTCTGTGGCCTTTCCAGCTGCTGCAGATGTCTTGTGAGGTACATTCCAAAAGGGGCGTTGTACTCTATAATGGGTCCAATGAGTGACGAGTAGAGGGGAACAATGACCTCTTTTTTTCCTGGATGAGAACCGTTTTATGATGAGGTGTGCCACGTAGAAGGACTTCCTGACTACTGTGGCGATGTGACTATCAAAGGAGAGACTACTGTCCACCTGGGTCCCAAGGTCTCTTATCACGCATTTGGTGTTAAGTAGATTGCTGCCTATGTGGTAGTTCATGGGTACAGAGATTTTACCAAAGGGGATGACACTGCACTTTTTGGCATTAAGCTTGAGGCCATGGCTCTGACACCAGGCATCTGTCTCAGTGAAGCCCTTCTGTAGGATGTCCACATCATTTGGGGACTTGGCTCATAGTCATCTGCGAACTTCGTTAGCCAGAGGCCTTCTGTGTTAGCCTGTACTTCAGAGAAGTAGATGCCAAACAGGAGAGGTCCCAGGATGGAACCCTGTGGTACTCCACTTGTCACTGCTTTGAGGTCAGATTTGGAATCTGCAACTTTTACAGTGTGAGTTCTGTCAGTGAGCCAGTTGGCAACCCATCTTGTGATGTAGGGATTTATACCTAGTTTAGTGAGTTTAGCTATAATTCCAGAATGGGGGATGGTGTCGAAAGCCTTGGCGAGGTCAAGATAGGTTGTGTGAACCACCTTACCCTCATCCATGGCTTTGGTGACTGCCTCAAAGAAGTCTATTAGGTTCAGGAGGCATGATCTGCCTTTCACAAACCTGAACTGGGTGGGATTCAGAGTTTGGAGGTTACCACTGTCTTTGTTTATGAGTTCCATGATGATACGTTCCATGGCCTTGCAGACCAGGCTCATCAGGCTAATAGGTCGATAGTTCCCGGGATCAGTGGTGGCTCCCCCTTTGCGGAGTGGGGTAACTGTTGCTGTGTGCCATTCAGTGGACACAAAGCCTGATGCAAGGCTATTATTGAACATGGTGCTTAAGTGGGGAGCCAGTCCATTCTGAAGTTTGTGTAAAACGCAGCCTGGGATGTTGTCCAGTCCCATGAATGCTGTGTTTTTGGCTTTAGGGAGTGCAGCTTTTACCTGCAAAGTTGTGATTACAGGGAGCACTGAACCTATCTGCCAGGATGTTGGTAATATCAGTTGGTTCTGTAATTTTCATGCCTTTGTGTTGTAACTCAGAGCAGATCTGGGTGTTGCCATCTAGATTCTTGACATAGCTATAGAATGCTTTGTGGTTGTACTTGGATTTAGTGGCGATTTTGTTTTCATAGCTAGCTTTGGAGGATCTTATAAGGGATCTCAGCTTCTTAGTAAGGATGACCATGGAGCTCCTCCACTCATGGGATTTTACTCTCTTTTGCAACAGTTTCTTCCTTCTGTTGTACAGATTGGCTTCCTTTTTTTGGAGGATAACATCTTTGTTCTGTTTGGGATAGCACGATCCATGCAGTCGCGTAAGTACTTATAGAGAGCATTTGTGTAGGATTCAGCAGTTGTAACTGTATTGTCCATCTGCATGGGTGTCATGAAGTTCACCACTTCTGTCTTAAGAAGCATGAAGTTGGCTTTGGAGAAATTTTTTTACTGTGGTTTCCTTAATGGGGGGTGGGATGTGGATATCAAGGGTGATAAGCTTATGGTCAGATTGGACCAACGAGGAGTTGACTTCAGGTGTGGAACACCGGTCACTCATGTTGATAATGACTAGGTCTAGGATATTGTTGCCCCTGGTGAGGGTGTGGATAAGTTGATCTAGGGCATTGGAGTTTATGAATTCCAGAAAGCGTTGAGCTAAGGAGTTGGTACATGAGTAGTTTTCCCAGATAATGGTGGGGTAGTTGAAGTCGCCCATTATTAGGGTGTTTGGTTGAACCCTAATATTTTCCAGTACATCAAGAAAAGAGGAGTGGGAATCCTGGGGCATGGTGGAGGATCTGTAGCAAGCTACAATTTGGATTTCAGTTTTGCCCAGAGTTAGTTGCACTTGGATAACCTCAGATGCATTTTGCTGAGCAACTAGCCTGGAGGTGTGGATATCCTTAATGAATATTGACAAACCTCCGCCTTTGGTGTTTCAGTCCAGGTTACATGGCCGAAAAGTGTGGTATGAGTTATAGCCTGGTAGTGCAGGGGTGCTCTCTGGAGCCTTGAACCAGGTCTCAGTCACTGCACAGATATCAATGTTCTCCATTTTAAGGAGTGCCTCAAGTGAGTGCATTTTGAGATTTAGACTTCTAGCATTGAGTATGACACCAGTAAACACTAAAGCAAAAAACTCCTTTCTGAAATGTTGACAATTTGCATTCCAGTTTTTGTTAAAATGGCTTCTTTGAAATGTGGTAGCTAATCTCCAGAGTTTTTGTGATTCAGCAGTTTTGAAATAATCATCCACTTTACATATTTTTGAAATGGTAACTAGGTGTTCATCTTGCTCATTCTGTGTTTTGTCAAACTGCAAACAAACTACTGAAAAACAGGCAACAGTAATTCTTAAACTTTTATGGTTAGCGCTTTCGTCAAGTATTCTTACACTCAACTTCATCAGACATTAGTTAAAAGAATGGTAGCCATATTTAAAACCAGATTCATAGTCACATGTTTAGTCACCTCACATGACACCATGTCACCTGATACAATTCTCATTTCTATAACACATGTACCTAAAAATTGTATAAACAATTGTGTAAAAAATGTATGTACACTTTCCTATTAACTTAATATTCAAATTCATATGTACATATACAAAGAATACATAAATATACATGAAAAAGCCAGCTAAAATATCTCAAATAAATATTTATTGTATACATAAAAATTGTTACATGTCACTAATCAACCTGAAAAAATTTCAGTTGAATTATCATAAATGCATGTACTTGTGCATAAGGGGGGGGGGCTACCATTCTTTTAACTGTCTGATGAAGTTGAGTGTAAGAATACTTGACGAAAATGCTAACCATAAAAGTTTAAGAATTACTGTTGCCTGCCTATTTTTTGTTGTTTTTCAGTAGTTTGTTTGCAGTTTGACTCTACATTGGTTTCTTTTTGGGTATGGCAACTGGTGAGTTTTTAACAAGACCCAGTTGTTTATCATCCCCCTTAGGAAGGGAGAACGTTTAGGGAGCTGGAGGATCTGAAATAAGTCTGTTAATGTTTTTTATCAACAACCTAACTAAAAAAAGTGAATGATTTGACTGACCTTGTGAACAGTGAATGGCACCCTAACAACCGGGAGCAGGTTACAGTACAGTGTAACACTTGTACCGGGCTGGTTTGCCCCCACCAGCCAGTTCAACAGTTTCAGTGTCACCTCGAGGGAATATTAGGAATCCAAATGTGATTACTCTTACTAATTCAACATCTTTAATACTTAGTGACTGGCTGCAACCAGGCATTGGTTTGCAGAACGAGGTTAACCAAGCTGTTGTTAGTGCCAGCTCTTCCAACAATAACATCGGCATTGTGGACAACCTCAGTACTTTGGATTATAAGTATTTCAAGCCAAACAATTTACAACTCGAAATCTCCTATTTCAAGGGAAGCATCAAGCGGTGCCAGGTACCAAAAGGGCTTCGTACCTGGCATTATCTGACAGGGCTGATTTCTGGTTCAGCCTTCCACATTGTGCTCTTGAAACTGTTCGATCAACAAGGCTCGAATTTCTGGAGGTGCTGATTAAGCACTACCAATTTATAGTTGACACCCTAGAGCAGGAGATCAAGGATGTGGATAATGCTACCAGAACAGACCTTGATTTCCCCCAGTACCAGTTTGATTACCAGCGAGTTTTCACTAGTATTGGCAAACAAATGGAGAAACTAAAATCTTTAAAATAAAAAAATTGAAGTGAGATGAGGACGAGTACAAAAGAGGGATGGCTTATCCAGAGCCTCCCCCCTCACAGCAATGGAACGCTTGAGCAGAAGGGAATAATTTTCTGAATACCTGGGCTAACAGTGACAATGAACCATCCAATATAGAAAAAAACAACCTCTTCTCCTGCTTAGACCAACAAGACTTAGTACAAGTGAGGGAAATGGTGGAATAACCCTACAGGATACCCAGGAACTAAGAAGAAGTGAACGGCTTCAAAATCGAACTGAAGCTGTTCACTCTCAGGCAAACATGAATGCAAGGTCAGCAGCTTATTATCCAAATTTTAACCAGGGACAGAAGCAAGATCAGGCAACCCAGAACAGTGAACGCAACGGGTGGAAGACCAACAACAAGCGTCGAGGTCACAAAAGGTAACATCTAATATGATGTTGGAAGCAAATACTAATTTTCAAAATCCTGTTTCAAAGTGTAATTTGCAACCCACCTTAGGACAGCCCGAGTTAGTATGTTTACCACATGTAATAGTTGATTCTGGAGGTGACTTTAAGATTTTTAACTACTCTGAATATATTGTTCAACCGGAATTAGTTAATGTCCTTTCTAAAGGCTTAACATTTGTACCAACTAAAAGAATGGACATTTGTGGTGTTTTGATTGACTTAAAGTTGTACTTACGGAAACTCAATTTAAACCTGTTGTACAATAATGAGTTGACTGTAAATGCAGAGCTTAAAGTACCCAGCATTTACAATCCACCCTTACATCCATTGTTGGATATATTTGAAAGGATGTGTAACACTGACCTTAGGTGTTTATCGGCTACCAAAAGGAATAGGTTCAACAGTGTGAACAATCTAGGGAGTGAAGCCTTTAACATGTCAAGGGATGAACAGGTTTTGATAGACACTTTGAGGAATGCTGATTTAAGAATTGTTAAGGCTGACAAGGGTGGTGGTTTGGTGTTGTTTGATCATACAAACTACATACAGAGAGTGGAAAATATGCTTAATTTGGCTAAATATATGCATGTTTCTCTAAATGAGGTGAACCAAGCATACAACCGTATTAAGGTGATTGTTAATGACTTGGTCATGGAGAACAGGACTTATCTAAATTTGGTAAATTACTTAACTGTAGTTTCCCATAAGACCCCTGTGATTTCCGGGATTCCAAAAATCCACAAATGCTTGATCGATCCTCCCATGCGCCCAATTGTGTATGGAAGGGATTCAATGGCATACCCATTGACAAAATTTGTGGACAGTTTGTTGAAAAAATACATATTAAGGGAACCCTTTATTTGCAAGGACTCCTGGTCTTTTTTGGAAACAATAAACAATGAAGTCTTTCACCCTGATTTTAACTTTGCTACAACTGACGTCAAAGATTTGTACACCATCATCCCACGTGATGTGGATATTGAATGGCTCGAGTTGCTATTAGTAAAAAGAGGGGCACCTGCATCTGAAATTAGCCTAATAACAGAACTGTTGGACATAATTTTGTCCAACAATTTATTTTTGTTTAACGGCCAGTTTTATTTACAGAACAGTGGGGTGGCAATGGGGTCCCCAGTGGGGGGCAGTTTTGCTAACCTAGTAATGGCCTTTTGGGAGGACCAATTTGTGCATAACATCATAAACAGATTTAAGGGTGAGATTCATTACTATACCAGATTTTTGGACAATATTTTTTTGATCTTTAAGGGAGAAGAAATTAAGTTTACATACTGCAACAACACAACAAATTTTCTGGCATTCATCCACATATTTCATACTGAAAGAATAGCTTTTCTTGATGTTGAATTAAGGAAGGATAATGCCAACAAACAGTATTTAGCCAAAATACATTGGAAGGACACCCCAACATCAAAAAAGGTCGTAGTAAAGGGACAACTGGTCAGGGCCGCAAGAATGTGTACTATAGTCATTGACTTTGAGGAGGAGTGTAGATTGTTATTGCAAATGTTCACAAACAGAGGATATCCTGTAGAAGTGTTGAGCAACCTATTTGAGGAAGTTCAAAATAAAAGGACAAATGGCCATTTTAAAGCCATTTTAAATAACAGCAATCAGGGGCTGAGTATTGATGATTGGGTACCTGCTGGAGGTGAAAGTAACCTAAGGGTTGATTATAGGTACGCCTTTGTTACTACGTTTAGTTCAGATGGTGAAAACATTAGACAGATTTTGCAAAAGAATTGGAATATTTTCCAAATAAACAAATAATTTATTAAATTTGGATCTGCACCAAACGTAGTTTACAGGAGGGGGATTAATTTGAAAAACCTCTTGAAACTGCCAACCCCAGCTAAGTACCCCATTGGGGATCCTTTTTTCTTGCTCTAACCGATGTCAGAAAAAGTTAACAATTGTCTCCCCTGTGGAAAGCAAATACCACACCGAGATTTCCATTCTTAATGTGTGCCTGTTTAGGCCCAGATGACGACGTAGCTCATTATCAGTTTTGTGCTTTGTTCAACGCCCAAACTATTCATTGTTGGGCCCTTATTGTAGCTAAATACTTTTGTTCTCGATCTCTGTATTCTGAAATGGCTTCGGTAAGCCATCTGAGTACCGATCGTCTGAAAAAATGTAAGGAGAAAGACAGAGACAGACTGCACAGGTCCAAAACTGCCACCGAAGCTTCCATTAAGCTAGTCACCAGTTCGCTGGTACTCTGTGAGGTGCTTTTGCAGCCCCTAATGCTCACTTCGAGGGATTCAGTGGATTCGCAGGCCACTACCGAGACCCGTTCAGAGTCTGGTATGCAGCGAGACTCTTCTTTGAGTACAGAACCTGTGGATGTCTCTACCTTGGATGGGTCTGGAGCCGCTGTGCAGGCACCAACTTCTGAGGAAGTTCTTCGCATTACCGATATTCGACATAAACCGACTACTTCTTTTGCATCTTCAGTTCTTTCTAAAACTACTGAGTTGCTACGGCCGAGAGTACGAGCTACACCTAACAAACCCACGACCAAAACTCAAGCGTCTGCTTCCTTGCCACAATCTCAAATGCTTAAAATGGCAGAAGACCTGATCATGCTGATTAGGGGAAGCCAGCCTTCACCTGCTAAAAGAAAGAGACCTGTCTCCAGCAGCTTTAACTGACCAAGAGTCCGATGACTCTGAGGTTTCTGAATATGAAGACATGCCTTTATCTGCCTATGAGGATTCAGATGCAGAGGAATCCATTCCTTCTGCTTCCCCTCCAGAGGATTTTTCTTTTGTTGAAATCCTACATACTTTGAGAGAGCATTTCCACTGGGAATACCAGGATTATCCTCTGTCTAAAAAGAGACTCAGGGACTTTTTAGATTTACCGCAGCACAGACCCTTAGCTATCCCTCCTGTTCTGGATGATGTATTCATGGAATCCAGTCTAACTTCTGATACTTTACCCCCTGCTCCAAGGAAACCAGACAGGTACTACAGAGTCCCTGACTCTCACAAATTTCTTCACTCAAATGGCCACCAGAACCCAGCTATCCGCAAGGAAAATCCTGCAGGCTCTAGGGTTCATGGCCTCCTGCATTCTACTAATTCCATATGCCAGACTGCATATGAGGAAACTTCAATGGTACTTAAAAAGTCTTTGGTGCCAACATTCTCAGGACCTGAAAACTCTCATACCTATCATACCTTGTCTAAGGACAGAGTTTCTTTGTTGGGCAGTAGCATGCAACCACAACAAGGGACTTCCCTTTACACAACCTCACACCACCCAGACCCTAACCACAGATGCATCAGACTATGCCTGGGGTGCACATCTGGACAACAGGTGCATTCAGGGCCACTGGAGCCCAAACCAAATTCATCTGTACATCAACCAAAAGAGATCCTAGCTGTTCAGCATGCTCTGACAAATTTCAGATCACTGCTCTCACCAGGGCCCCTTCTGATAAAAACCGACACCACCTCAGTGATGTGGTACATCAACAAGCAGGGGGGGAACCCACTCTTACCCACTCTGCAGGCTAGCCATGACCCTGTGGAATACGGTCTTGGCTATGCATATTCACCTGCAAGCTCAATTCCTGCCAGGCAAACAAAACTCTCTGGCAGACGACTTAAGCAGAAATCTCCTAGACCCACATGAGTGGCAATTAGACCTCAACACTTTCAGCCTTCTAACCCAGAAATGGGGTACCCCAAAGGTGGACCTATTTGCCTCCCCCTACAATCACCAGCTCAGCATATTCTGCACTAGGGTACCTCACAGCAAGGCCTGGAAAGTGGATGCCCTATCCTTCCACTGGGTAAACCTCTCAATCTATGCATTTCCCCCTCTGCCTCTTCTTACAAGAGTACTACTCAAGATAAGGCAGGAAAGACCAAGGGCAGTCCTGATTGCCCTAGACTGGTCACGACAACACTGGTACCCACTGCTGCTCAGTCTGCCACTAATGCCACCATGGCACCTACCCCAGATCCCAACCCTCCTCACTCAGCAGGAGGGACAGATCATGCATCCGCAACTGCAAACCCTGAACCTTGCAGCCTGGCTTATTCCTTGAATTCTCCTCCAGTGACCAGCCTAAGCAAGCAGGTGCTGGATGTCATTCATGAAGCCAGAAGACCCAGTACAAGGAAATCCTATGCTGATAAGTGGAAAATGTATTGTTCCTGGATTTACTCTAAAGGAGCGGATACAGCACAGCCCTCTTTACCTCTCATCCTGGACTACCTAGCAGACCTACTCCACAGAGGCCTATCCATCTCTTACATTAAGATCCATGCCTCTGCCATCTCTGCTCATTACAGCACTGAGCCACCTCTCTTCTCTCACCCTCTCATCAAACAGTTCCTGAGAGGGGCTAACAGCTTAAGGCCACAAAGAAGAGCCCCCACCCATGCTTGGGACCTTAACTTTGTGCTGGAAAAGCTCACGTTACCCCCCTTTGAGCCTGCAGTGTCAGCAGAGTTAAAATTCCTCTCTTGGAAAATAGCCTTGCTTCTGGCCATCACTTCAGCTAGAAGAGTTGTCTGAGCTAAAAGCACTTATGGCTGTGGAACCCTTCATTATTTTTCATGCTGGCAGGGTCTCCCTCAGGACTAACCCTACTTTTATGCCTAAAGTGGTGTCCAGTGTGGCTCTCAACCAATCTATCCATTTGCCCACCTTTTTCCCTAATCCTCAAAATAAAGAGGAAAGGATACTGCACTCTTTAGATGTGCACAGACAACTCAGATTCTACCTTGATAGGACTAAGCCCTTCAGGATATCTGACCAGTTACTAGTCAGCTTTGCACCAGGGACAGAGGGCAAGGCCATATCAAAACAAACCATCTCCAAATGGATAGCACACTGTATCCATTTCTGTTACAAACACTATGGGAAACCACCCCCTCAGGGGGTCAGAACACATTCCACGAGGGCAACTTCAACCTCTTCAGCTTTTCCCAGAGGAGTCCCTACCAGGGACATTCTGGAAGCTGCTACTTGGAGTTATGTTCAGCCTTCACCAATCATTACCACCTGCCTATCTTTTCCAAATACAGGGCAGGTTTTGCAACAGACATCCTGCAGGGCATACTAGCCAGCCCCGACTCTTCCTGACCGCCTCCACCCATTCTTCAGCTTTGGGAATCAACCCAAGTGTGATGACTGCAACAGTGAAACACGGAGAGCATAGTACAGTTGTGTACACTTATCACAAATGTAGATATTTGAGTGTATTCACTGTTGCAGTCCTGGTTTCCCTCCCTCCAGCCCCCTTGTCTCTCTCTCTCTCTCTCTCTATCTCTATTGCTCACCCCTTACAGGGCTATTGGTATTTACTTTTTACTGGTGGTGTTTTTTTCCACCATAACTTAGCTCCCTATTTGGGGGCTACTGACATTTGGGGCAAGAAAAACTGATGTAATGGTGTCGGCTGCCTGTTTTTATATCCCTGAAAACCTGATGCCAGTCCTGAAGCAACAGCAACCTATGCAGAAATACTAAGTCTCTGGTATTCAGGCTGACTGAGGGCTACCTGCTGGCAGATAACCCAAGTGTGATGACTGCAACAGTGAATACACTCGAACATCTACATTTATGGTAAGTGCACACAGCTGTACTTTGTTGCATATGTCTGGACAGATAATGCCAAAGGGGGCATTATATTCAATGACTGGCCTAATGAGGACTGAGTAAAGGGGGACAATGACATCCCTAATCTTGACATAATCCCTTTGTGTATAAGATGAGTAATATAGAAAGACTTTCTTGCAACGTTGGACACATGTTGGTCAAAAGGTAGGTCACTGTCTATATAAGTTCCCAAATCCTGAGCAACTGGGTCAGCTCTTAGGGAGATATAGTTCTATCAGGTGTATGACTTCCAAAGGGTACAATAATGCATTTTTTGGCATTTAGTTTCAGTCCATAAGTTTAGCACCAGTTATTTATTTGGGATTAAACCTTCCTGCAGGGTTGCTAAATGATTTGGGGATTCAATGACTGCTCCTAGCTTGCAGTTATCTGCAAACCTAGTCAGCCAGAGCTCTTTGGTATTAGCTTTTATTTCAGAAAAGTAGATGCCAAACAAGAGAGGTCCCAGAAAAGTAGTTGACAAACAGGAGAAGTCCGAGCACAGAATCCAGGGGGACTTCACTGATGACTGGTCTCTTTGTGGAGGTATGTTCCCCCTATTTTGATTTCCTACATCCTATCTGTGAGCCAATTGGCAATCCAGCAGGTAACACCATAATATGCACAGCTTGTGATGAATTCTGTACAGTCAGTGGCACTAGCTGGTTTCATTATCATAACTGCTATGCTGACTGGCTCTTGTAAGCATGATCTAAAGTGTGGGTGCCATTTTGCAGAACAGTGCTTGCAACCACACAGTTTAGAAATGGAGGAATTTCAGTAGTCACTAATAAAATTTAACTTCACAGAGTCAGGAAATGAGTCCTATGCAGTAAAACGGAAGCAGCAACAATAAACCCCATGGTGATTATATGTGATAGTAAGGCAGATGTCATGGTGTCCTATGTAATTGGGGAAATCCATGACATGGATATGGAGCTGTATCTGCCTGTGGATGAGGGAGTAGTCAAACTAGGAACATAGGGAATCATAAGAAGGACATACTGCAAGGAGTGTAGCATTCCAGGGCCATATGCTAATGCATGGCTACATTACATAGATGAGGAGAAGGGATGTTGTACAAAGTATTAACTGCAGTTGAAGACAAGGTGAATGGGACAGGGGCTGTGATCATGTTATGTGCATCCCACCAATGTACCATACATACCCACTGACTGACCTATTTTACCCATAGGTGTATAGGTAATGGCATGGCCACATGAGGGAAGCAATATCTTGAGAAGTTCTCTGTCCAGGAGAATGAGGTGCAGACCCTCCACACGTGGCACATGCCTCCTGGGGAGTGGTGACATAGACAAGCATTATCAGCACAAGATATGACAGGGAATCATGCAAGATATTTATACTTGGTTAGACATAACGGATCTTGGTTACACATAACAGATCTTGGTTAGACATAACAGATCTTGGTTAGACATAACAGATCTTTATAAGAGATGCATGAATGTGCATGTAAAGGAAAAGTTATGGAATATTGCAACTGACAGGTCCACCATATGGAGAGGATTGTCAATACAGAAGGATTTTGCTGATGTCAAGGAATTTTTAATATCACTTGCTAACCAGGGGGAGCAGCCCCTTGTACCTGGTGAGCAATGGATATGGCTGCTTGCTTGGCATTGGTCACCTGTGTCAGTAGGGGAAGCATCAGTTTGATGCTGTTCATCACAGTACAATATTGGACACTCCACTCCATGTTCAAAGTGAAGGACTGACCAAAGCCCACCTTCATGTCTCTTTACCTGGTACTCTAATCTGCAAATGCGACAACCTGCACAACAAGGTATGTGTATCAAAGTGTACTATAGAGGTATATTTATATTCAGCCATATTTATGCCATGGAGATTATGGGGCATAAGTGAATGGGCTGACATTGGACAATGGAGTGTTTCTGTTTCAAAAAGTTCCACCAATGGAGAATCCATCACAACAAAACAACATTTGGCTGATATAAGCAGGGAACCTGTGGGTGGAGATGATGACACCATGCAAATAACAGTCTGAAAAAGCATTGCCACTGTTTGCAACACTACCAGTGTGGATCACCCTCATCCAGCATTATGAAAGCCCTTGCAGAGGTACAGGATGAGCATACAGCACCAATGCTGCAATGTATTGTACCATTCAACGAGCATACAGCACCAATGCTGCAATGTATTGTACCATTCAACGAGCATACAGCACCAATGCTGCAATGTATTTTACCATTCAATGAGCATACAGCACCAATGCTGCAATGTATTGTACCATTCAACGAGCATACAGCACCAATGCTGCAATGTATTGTACCATTGCCTTTACCTGTGGCTGAGGTGTGATACATCTGAGCCCCTCATAGGCTTCACCTGTATCGCCAAGCCAAACACTATTTGGCATGCACACCACCATTGAAGTGGGCATACCCACAACTAGCACTATATTTGGGGTGTGTGGCTTTACTGGAACTCCAGGATGGTCTCTGATATGGCTATGATACTTAGAATTAAACAGTGGATATGCAAGTCAGTCATCCGGGTATTGATGGCTGCTACATAAAGCATTGTGCTCTCTGGATTATGGAACAACATGCACAAACTGCACAGTAACACAGAGTATAGG
The DNA here is from genome assembly GCF_019279795.1 of Protopterus annectens. Lineage (NCBI taxonomy): Eukaryota > Metazoa > Chordata > Ceratodontiformes > Protopteridae > Protopterus > Protopterus annectens. Next base: position 205,730,956 of record NC_056746.1, on the reverse strand, counting down.
GACAAGGGAGCACACAAAGGTGTAATCACCATCTTTACAGGTCATGTAGTTTGTAGCTGAGGGAGTGTCTGGATGTGAGGGGATCAGATGTAAGCTGTCCCAAATCAAACTATGCAGAGCATTGTTGAGACAGCATCACTATCCCTTGTGAGTACACAGCCAGGCGTCTCAGGTAGTGGGTGCTGTCCAGGCACTGGGTGACAATCTTCCTCTTGCACAACACCTAGGTTGCCCCATCAGGCTATGTACATGCATGATCCCATAGTTTTATCCCTTGACTGTGGGTACATGGCCTGTCATATCTACTTGTGGGTTTTGTCCAGGTAATGGGCAGTGGCACACATCAGGGTCAACACAGGGCACTCCATCAAGGTACACATGCACAGTCCCATAGTTTTGCCGGTTCCCTGGTACAGACCATACTGAGCCCTGACACCTCAAGCCAGCATAGTATATGTTACTGTTAATGTTATCTTGACCCCACCATTGGAAGGTGTAATCCCAGACTCCTCACAACCTTCCAGAGTATATGGCTACTGTATTCACTTCTCATGACCTCACTCCATGTTAAAGTGATGCAGTCTCATGTCACTGTGTACTCCACTTGTGCAAGTGATGGTGACAGTACTCTGCCCACTGAATAACCTGTGTGGGTATGGCAATGTCTGATGGGGTCTATATTATAATATTGACATATGTAAATGTTGAATCCCACTTGTTCGACATGAAAATGTCGAACTCCGAGGTTCCCGAATGGCCAAATCACCAATTTCTTTCCAATGGAAAGAAATCGGTTGGCCGTTCTGTTAAACCTGCCCTTTCCCTGACTGTAGTGTGGTCTCAGAGTTAGAATATTTAGTTGGGAGGGTGTGGGGGGCACCCCCCCCACGTTGGGTGGTGTGGGGGATGAAGCCCCCCACTTAAATATGTTTGTTTTTGTGTGGTGTTGGTGTTTGGCCAACCAATTTCTTTCCGTTGGAAAAAATCAGTGATTTGGCCATTTGGGAACCTTGGAATTCAATATTTTTACATTGAACAAGTGGGATTCTACATTTTCATATGTCGATATAATATAGACCCTGTCTGATGAACATTGTGGCCATTCCATGCACTGCCATGCATTGCCTGGGTATGATACCACATGTACCATTTTATTCTGGGATACCTGTCTCACAATCCACAGTTGTGGGCCAGCTGCTACTTCTTTGCCAGTGCAGCAATGTATTGCACCACTGTACCCATCTCTTTTATAGTTATGGTACAGCTGCTGTATGTCCCCCCACCCAACTGTTTACACTGCCCATCTGCTACTACTATGAGTGTTACTGAAAGACTCTCCCATGATGTTTCCCTTCTCTCCCCCTGTTTGTTCATGCAGTGCCAAGTTGTGTAGCAGTGGCATACAACACAATGATCTGACTGCATATATGTGGTCAACTTCCCCACCCTGAGGTGTCCAGACATGGAAAGCATCCTTTAGGTAGTCTGAATACACACTCCACTACATTTCATGTTTCTGCATGGTCTGTTGAGTTGCTTAGTAAGGATCATCAAACAGGGACAACATATATGTAGTACCTGTGTGTATGGACCCCTCTGTCTAGCCTTGTGCACACCTGACAGATAACTGTCTGGGATGTCCACTTGCTGGAACAGTAGATATAGTGTGGATGTGTGCCAAGTGTGTGGATCATTCAAACTATTCAAGTTGCACATTAGGATATTGTAATGCCCTCAGCATTGCAGACCAGCTGACAGCTTAAGGAGTGGAATTCAATCTGTTGATGTATTACATGCCTCTTTTAACAGTTGTGATATTCAGAGCAACATGTGTGCATTTCCAGGACCTCTGATACATAAGCTATATAATAAAGAGTGCACGTTGTGTTGGTTCTCAAATCCCGTTTTCTGGAGGACCAGATATGGTCCTCCATATGTTATAACATTATTATTAATATTCATGAGGTAAACACCTCTGATATCCCAAAAATGTATTCCATCGGTTGCTGGTAGGCCCTTGTAGACAAGATGGTTAAGGCTACACATACCTTTATATCCACAGGAAAAGACATACCATGCAGCCATCTTGATTTCACTAGTAGGTGACCTAGTTTGATTAGGTCACTTGCAGTTTCCTTGTCTACTCAGAAATGATCCACTGTCTGGTCTGTGAGCTGGGGGGGGGGGGGTGTCAGTTACTTAGTGAATTTCCACAAGTTGCACTGAGGTTGTGGCTCCTAAGACATGCTGTTGAACTGCTGGTGCTGTAATTCCCAGCATCACTATTGTTTTACACCATGAATCATGGCAACCAAAATGGGTCTACAGCTCTCTACATTTCTGCCATTTTACACATTTCTGAACTGGTCCATCATTTTGGGTGTTGCTGTTTGTATAACCTGTTTAGCTCATTTTCATATAATTCCTTATTTTCATTTCATTATGCACTCCTTAGCAAGTGTTGCATGCTGTACTATATTGCCTATTGCACAGCTGCATTGTCTCTGTTTTTGAATCACCCTTTATATGGCTGTTATCCATGCAGATTTGCATTATGTAATGAGATGTCTGTGAATCCCCCAACCATTTTTGCAGTTATGTATGTAACATTTTCCTGAAGTATTAAGGCATCTTTGAATTGTGTAGGGTTTGTCTGTAGTTTAACCACATATCAGCCCTTAAAAATTGCAGCCATATCTGAATGTGTCTCAAAACCTTATATTGTTTTGGTGCAAAAAAAATAGAAAATACATTTATAGTTACTGGAGTAGTTATTTTCTTACTGACATTTTTTCCTAATGCTAAATTCATTTTTTGAATATTTTTGTGACATATTTTCTGTGCATCATTGAGGGCTTAGCAAATTAGTTTCTTTTCAATTTGTGTTTTTTTTTTGGTACAAAAACTTTGATTAACAGAAAAAAAAATGACGGTGTTTCAAGTTCTACTTTTCTGTAAACTTTAAAATTTATCCATTTGTTGGAGAAGTTAGCCATATGTGACTGAATTCCCAGCATTCTGTGCTTTTGCACATGTGTGAAGTCACATCTGCAGCCACAAATACATTAACTGGACTATGCTTATAATGTGAATGTTCACGTAAGTGAACGCTCCCTGTTGTTGGTTAGACAAATGAAGGTTCGCCGAGTTGAACCTTCGATGATATGATATAGACCCCTAAAGCCATACTTTGCTTAGATGATATAGACTCCCACATCCATGATTTGCTTAGGTTTATTTAATAAAATACATAAAAGTAAATAAACTGAATCTGATGCCTCCTTTGGAGTATAAATGCATCACAATAAATGTGCTGATATCATGAAAATTAGTTAATTTACTAGTTCACAGCTGTTAATATAACTCATCTCCTACACACGAATGCTTAAACATGTGCAGTAAAAAGATATTTTTATCGGTCAGGAACTTTCTAAATATGTGGAAACTTTTATTGTAACACTTTTCCCAGATATACCCGTTTCATTCTTGAAAAAAAAAAAAACAAAAAAACGTGTATTACTGCAGCATGGAGGGTATGAAATACAGCTTTAATTAATCTATTATTATGTGACCAGAATCCATGTCCTGCATATATATATTATTTTCCAACATCTTATTAAAATGTGACGTTTCCAAAACGCCAAAAATTATAGCAGACATGTTCCCTAATATGCATGCAAATGAAAAAGCACTTATGCCATAACTGTAATATTTTATGTATCCGTTTTTATTAAATGATAGCGGACTTGTATGCATAATTAATTAAAATTACATTAATTAAAAAAGGGCACCTTATTGGGAAAGGTTATTTAGGAGAGGGGTTCCATAGGTTATTTATTTAAATAAATTGTCCATACAAGCCTAGGTTTTGGAACAGTTTATACTTTGTATCTTCTCCTTATGTGGGACCTTTCTAATACTATTGGAATAAGTGTTCCACAATATCTAGTACAGAGTTTGATGATTTTCATCAGTCTCCGTGTTCACTGCCTGTTGTATAGAAAAATATCCTCATTTTGTATCTGAAATTCATAGAATAGATTTTTGTAGCCTATAGACATCCAACCTATTCAGCAGCAGGTCTCTTCACTCTTCTCCTGTCTATCTGTTATCCGTATTTCTTCCTGAAATTAGGAATATCACCCTATTTTCTGCAAATCAAACATTTTGTGCCAGAGGCCATTTGCACCACTGTGATAGAGGTAAGCATCTGATAAGGGTAGGATTGAGGGACTTCATTTAGAGTTATAACTATTTTAAATGTCATTGGCTGTAGACAGGGTTATTATTGGAGGTCTATATAGAAGAAAAGTGGGGTGCAACTGGAGAACAATCACAGAAAGGTGACAAGTCAAAATGGAGATGTGAACAGTCATGCTGTACAGTGTTAGAATCTGATGGAAAGAGGTAAGCCAGATGGAGACACTTATAATGGAGATTGATGGCATCTCCTGAAGGAGAGTTAAAGTATGTAGCAGAGTAAGTAAGGAATGATTGAGAGGTGACAATGTCACTGAGAAAGGGGTCCAGAAATGAGAATGGTTGGCAGAGTGGAGAAAAATCCTGACAGGGGGTCATGATGTATGGATGCCGCAAACAGAAGAAGGCAGAGTGATGAAAAACTAATGAGCATAATTGGGGGGAGGGGCAAGAAAGGAAATTCCAGCACTAAGTTGTTTGTCACCCGTTGTGGTAGATGGAGGAAGGGGATGTGCAAGAATACTGGAGGGTAAGTGGAGTTCAGACCAGGTATCCTTCTGTCATTATGGTCCCCTGCTTATACATCTAGCATGAGGAAGTAAAGAATTAGGAGTACTGGATACGGGTAGGCCTGAGCAGAAGGCAGTGACACCAGTCGTGTGGAAGAGGTTATAATTTATTTCAAGTTCTGTGACCCTGTCAGCAAGGTGTAGAATACTAAAGTATGGCTTAGGGGAGTGGCTGGATAATAGTGATTATACCCAGTATAGTTTGTTATCTCTGTGGAGGGGGACAACACAAGCACAGATTTGAGACTGTAAAATGGAGAATACCAGATGTCCTTCCATATCACTGTTGCAGTATTCTTTACTAAAGGGATGCCCTGCGTAGGGTAGCCCCATGTCCTCCCAGTATATCAAAGCCTTAAGTTTTTAAGGACATCACACATATGCCAAAACCAAGAACCAAGAAAAGTGCTCAATTCTTCAATAAATATTTCAGTTTATACTCTGTGACGTGCTACTTTCAAGCATTTTGTACATCACACATATGCTCCCCGCTCACAGCGTAGTGCATAAATGTGATGTACAGACCTACATACCTCAGCACTTCTTTTCGCCAGTCCGAACGCCATCTTTGATTGTCAGTCTGAATGCTTCTTCTTTTGTGCTGGTTACCAAGACATTTTCAGATAAGTGCCCTGTTGGGGTTTTCTTATTTTGTTTTTTTTCTTTTGTTTGTGAGTTTACATGTCATCCAGAATGGGAAAATGTCAGTGTGGAGACAGATTCCCCAAATGGACTGTCACGAGTGGTGTTTGCTTTTCTTCAGATATCTGGGAGAGTACAGCAGTCAAATCTGACCTGACTTTTTTGGTCTTCTTCTTGGCAGACAGCTGGTCCTCTGAGTCCAAGTCTTCATCAGAAGAGTCCTGCTCTCTAGGCTTCTTAAGTGGAGTAGATGACCATGGAGGGGGGCAGGAACATTGGCTGGTGAAAACCTGGAGGGTCATCCAGTTTCATTGGATTCCTCTGCCAAGAACATTTCAGAGGTCGGCATGGATCTGGCTTCTCACACATCCTTAAAGGCTCTGCAGGCATCTATTGCTGATGTTGAGAGGCGATCTAGGCTGATCATATCTGAGGGACTGAGGGGATTTCTGCAGATTCTTACTCAGAAGGAGATTCCCACTATGTTGATTGAGTGTCAGCAAGGGTCTGAACCTGCTAAGATCTTTATGGCTGATGTTCCTTTGAAAAATCAGAAAACAAAACATATTTCCTGTGCTTTTAAGGATCCCTAGTGAATGGCAGGATTTTACACAGGGGTTGTTTAATGCAGTCATGGCCTTGAAGCCTTCCCAGGAGTTTCTGTTCCTGCCCCCCCTCCATGGTCATTTACTCCACTTAAGAGGCCTAGAGAGCAGAACACTTCTGATGGAGACTTGGACTCAGGGGAAGAGTCATTTGTATACTCGTCTCAGTTTCCTTCTCCACTGCACTTCAGCTTTGAGGAGGAGGATTCCATTAGTTCAGATTCTCCCTCTGGGGAACTCTGTTTTGGAGATACTATATCTTGTATGATGGAATTTTTCAAATGGGACTGTTCACAGGTTTCTGACATCCAAAAGAGGTACTATAAACTCTAAATTGAGTCCCCTAAGGCCCCTGCTATTCCTCTGTTCTTAGCTGCCCTGTTGGACACTTTCTCATCAGCTTCAAAGGCTCCTGATTCCCAATCTCCATCCCCTAATAAATCTGACAGGTTTTATAAGGTGCCTGATAATTGTAAATTTCTTAACAAATGCCTTTCTGCTGATCCCTCTGTTGTGTCTGTCTCTTCTGACAAACCTTCCAAACTATTGCCTGAATTTCTTCCTTCTGATAAGGACATTAAGGCCATTGAATGGCTGGGCAAAATGGTGTATAGTGCTGATAACCTGGCCTTTCAGGATATTAATTATCAGACCCATACGACCAAGTATGTCTTAGCTCTTCTTTCTAAGGCCTATCAGGATACTTCTGACCTTCCTAATTCTGAGGGGAAGGTTTTGGGCTTCTCTTCTTCTTCTGGGCCTTCCTTCTCCCAGGTTTCCTCTTGAGCTCTTGTACTTTCCCTGTTGTAATGAATACTGCAACAGTGTTATGGAAAGACATGGTACAGTTTTATAAAATCGTACCATACAAGTAGATGTCCTTCTCTTCACTATTGCAGTATTTTCTCCCTCACTTCTCCCCCTATTCCTACTTCTGCATTTTCCTTATGGATCTGCATGTTCTTCCTTTTCTCATTGGGCTGTTGTTCCTCCTGGGGCTATTCTTTTCTGAGGTATATTTGTCTATATGTCACCTTTATGTCCTACGCCATGGGTGGGGAGCATACGTGTGATATACTATGTCCTTGAAAACCTAAGGCTTTGTTATACTGGCCGGACATTGTGCTACCCTAGAGAGGGGATCCCTTTATTATAGAATACTGCAACCATGAAGAGAAGGACATCTACTGTTATGGTAAGAGTTTACGCAACTGTACTTTCTTTTAGCATAAAGGTACGGAGTGATGTAAGTGGGTGGTGGGCTGAGGGTAAGTAACTGTGAGGCTGTATTAAAGTAGATATTGAAAGGGAAATAAAAGAGAGGGAGTGCTATCAAGTTGACAAGGAAGCCAGGTTGACTAAAGGGAATCATAAAAATTGAGGGAAGGACAGTAAAGGTATCCTCTGGGATAAAAAGGTCAGAAGCCGTTTATATCTGGTAGACTTTTTGAAAGAGCTGTTACAGTAGACCATGTTGGGTGGAGTGTGTACGCATTGATTAATTTTTAGGAGAAAGACTCTTACGGAGCTGCTGCTTGTACTGTTAAAGAGAACAAATGCTTGAGAGACAGTAACAAGAAAAGTAAAGTTTTGGGACTTGTTTCTGAACTCCTGGTGCACTCAGCAGTATGTACCATTTTCCTATAAAGCTCAAACTGACTAGTGAAGATTAATTACATATTATGTTTTATTTTTCCCTGCATCTTTGAACATTTAGTTAGGAAACCTTACCTTTTCATGGAATTGGGCAATACAATCCAGGAAGTACAACATTTCAAAAATAACTAGACTGATGGGCAAAGTTGTGTCCTTTGGAGGATTTGGAGGAAGGCTAGGCTCTGCAAGCTCAGGCTGCGGAAAAAGTCACGTAATCCACACACTTTGACTGTAGCACTAAACTTTTCTCTCCTTTGTTTTTGTAAGCTGTAGTTGACATGCATATGATATGTCACAGTGCTTGTGAATTAAGTGAAAGGTGGGCAGACATGCACACACTGTTAGTACTGATGGCTTTGAAATGCCTCTATGACCTTACGGTAGTTGGCAGTAAGATCTCCGTGGTATAATGCAGAGTATGGATGTCGATTCCATTTTTTAACCATTTTGGGGCTTAACTACCCACCTTACATTTTAAGTTTGATATTCATGATTATAAAAGACAAAAACACTCCTTTTGTTTTGTCACGCATTCAGTCCAAATGTTATCATTATCGTGAGATGCATTACTTTTAATTATGGGTGTAATCTTTTCCAAATATGCAATTCCTGCTAATGCATTTTTCACAAAATGTTTTTATATATTCTATTTTATTCTATTATATTGCATTATCAGCACGTTCTCAGCCAGCACAGCATCCTAGTTCTTGATCTTTTGCAAGAGTTACAGACCTTTTTTACATCACATTGGAAAATGACATAGAAGTTTCTCCTTCAATTTCTTCTGTAGCAGTTCATTTCATTGTTGGTTTAATGTCTGAATAAAGGCATGCATGTTCTTTGTGTGTAAAATGACACTGCTTGCCTGTTTTATTTTTGGGAAATTTTCAGCTTCTTTGGGGTGACACCTGCTGGAATACATAGTTGTAGTTGTGATCAACAGGCATTTAGGAAAATTTAGCCTGCCTGGGCCAAAAAGAAATACCACTGGATTTCCCAAAAAATATATAGGAGATATTGTTTTATAGACAGTTTTTGAAGATGTGATTCTGTGTTAGAGAAGAAAAATGAATGTATTTAGAAAGGCATTGTATGAACAATATATGTTCAAGGCTCTCAACTCTTTTCTCTCCTGCTGGAATTAATCATATCGGCTGGGGGGGTAGGTTGGGTACTGGTGCATTATATTTTCTGCAGAGACATCTGAGATTTGAGGCAGGTGAGCATAGAAAGAATCAATTCAAGGCCTTTCTCTGATCTAAAATAAATATTATATTGCAAGATAATGCCATAAAATATGCTGCAAATACATTTACCGGTCTCCATTAGGAAGCATTTTTAAGAAATAGATTTTCCCATATGTTCTAAGCAATTTGAACGTTTTATTGCATAAGCTGCATAGAACAAAGAAAAGCAATGAATGAAGACCATCTTGGGAAGCATAGCGAAAAGAGGCTGCCGTAGTTTATTTTTAGTATTACTCATGGGAAAGATGCAGGAGTAGAAGGCTTTTATTCAAATCATTTGATTAGAATGACTCACTGTATTTCAGAGAGAGGGAGGCAAATCTGCTTGTTTTTCTACCAGCTGTTTAAGCTGCACATCCTTCAGAAGTTTTTGTTCCCCACATACCTCATGGAAGTTTGTCACTTGTTGAGGCAGACTGAAAAAGTTGTGTAGTACATCCAGTGGGAAGAAACCTGAATGGGGTAAATATCTACAATGGTGAATGTACCACATTCTTTGAAGTGGACTTTTGTGCAAGACATTATTTGATATACATAAGTAAGCACTAAAGGCAGAGCATTGTACATTTCCTGATGTCAGCATATTTATGTGTGTGTGTGTGTGTGTGTGTGTCCATCTTTGTGCTGGGGTGCTTTGAACATCACATTCCATATCTCTCTAATGAATGGATTAAGACAGTGTATACATTGTGATATAGAAGGTATGCCTCACTCAAGAATTAGTTTTAATTTGTCAAGCCATAAATGATATGAGATGTGTCTCTAACTTGCAACATCAAAAATAATCATCAGAAATATTCTCAGAAGTATACTGCCTGATAGTTCAAAGTGCGTCAGTGTGTCATGTGCTGGCACATTGCTAGTGACATCAGTGGCTAGCAGTAGTAGTGCTTTTTGCCAGCTAGGGGAGGTCAAGGTTTCACTGAGGACTAAATGAGATGGATACATTTTTAGGATGAGATAGATGGGGCATAATATGCAGTGGTGGTCTGTGATACAGCTTTTCCTACTTCTCTGATGTCATTATACAAGTATGATACCCCCCATTTCAAATGCTGTAGGTTTTTTCTCTCTGTACTCTTGGGTTAATTTGATTGTTCATTTATTCTGGTGGGCTCAGTAAATAGAACATTCTCGAAGTTAGCCATTGCACTTTCTAAACTTTGACAAAAGGAGTAATATTTGGGACATACAAGGAAAATGAATAAATGGGTTTCAGTTTTTTTTTTATTTAAAAAAAAAAAAAAAGTCTGTAGCTCTATGTTTCATAATAAAAAAAAGAATATATAATGCTAAAAAGAAAGAGGCGGCCGTGGTGGTGCAGCAGTTAGCGTTGCCACCTCACAACAAGAGGTTCGCCGGTTCGATCCTCAGCTGGGGTGCCTTCTGTGTGGAGACTGCATGTCCTCCCTGTGGTTGCTTGGGTTTCCTCTGGGTGCTCCGGTTTCCTCCCACATCCCAAAGACATGCTGTAGGTGGATTGGACACTCTAAATTGCCCCTAGATGTGAGTGTGTGCATGTGTGTGCCTTCTGCGGAAGGTTGGGTGCCGGGCTGGCAACTTGACACAGTAAAACTCCACTGCCAATCTTGAGCAGACAGGTGATCCACTGTGGTGACCCCTAACCAGGAAAAGCCAAAAGAAGAAGATAATGCTAAAAAGAAAGAGAAAAAAGGCCCTACAACAAAGGCATGTAGGACCAAACCATAAAGACCACAGCAAAACAGAGTTTTACAAAACTTCCTCAATGAAGGCAGCATGGGCGATATGCAAATTGTAGAACATGGTGTAACGTGTGTGTGTGTGTGCTATATCTTTAAAAAGCATGTGAGGCTGTGCATGCACCAATAAATTACAGACACGTGCAATCCCTAGTGCCATTTTGTAGAAGCAGCCAGAGAGTGAGCATGCAAGATCGCAGTTGTTAGTTTGTATACAAGTTACTAAAGTTATAGTCAATAAGCCTTTGTAGTGATGTGTTGTATAAAATAAAGCTGCTTGAACAGAACCCACAAATACTCGTTTATTCATGTCACAATACGAAAGCAACATGGTGTCAGAAAAGGAATGGAAAAGAGAAGAATATTTGGAGCCATGAGATATAAAGACGATAGTGAAGGTAAAACTGAGAGAAAAGAGTACGAACATAATTAGAAAAAATCAAAGGAAATGAAAAATAGTACAAATTGTTTACTCGATGTGAAAGAAGGCAAAAAGGGGCATTACAAGGGCTCAAACTGCATTATTAGGCAAGAGAAAAGTACGAAAAATGTTGTTAACTAGAGAAAATGTTTAAGATAAAAGTATTTGATGAAACGACTAATAGTAAAGCAAAAAACTAGTATGTTTAAAGCAAAACAAGTGTGTTTAAGGAAGAATTGTTTAGAGTAAAATGAGCATAAGAACAGTACATTGGGCATAAAAAGAGCTTAAATGAGCAAAACGAATATAATAAGAAAAGAAAAGGGCACGTTAAGCAAAAATAAAGCAATGCGACTGTATGTGTTTGGGCAAGGTGCTGTGTTTGGCCATAACTATGACTCTGTATTGCATCAAGGGCATAATTAAAGTTATTCAAAGTATCTCAGAGTGTGTAAAAGTACTTACAATGTTTTCTTATTATTGTGCATGTATTTCAGAGAGTTTGTTGTGTGCAAAGTGCAACTAGTTCATGCAATTCAGTCAAAGCAGTTATTTTGAAGAAAAGTTCTTGGGCTGCGTGTGTCTATTCACAAAGTGTCACCATTACAGAGTGCATATTGTACTGTAAAAAGTTGCCTAGCAAGTTACCAGCATTTTGAGACATTTCTGTATGCTGTATGCAGTTATTCGCAAAGTGCAATTACTCTGAAAGCTATTGAGTTTGGGCAACAGATGTTCAATTTATTCGCATTGTGCAGTTGCTTGATAGGTTTCTTGCATTAACAGGTGTTTCTTACAAAAGACTGCAAGAGTATTACAGTGCTTGTGAATTACTCAGTTGCATCATAAAGTTCCTGAATGTTTCTTAGTGATGATTGTAACAAGCAATGGAGCATGACCGTAGCATTCCTGCCTTTATCGGTAAAATTCCAAGCGATTAATTTAGCATTTCTGCCTTTACCACTCAGATTCTGTAAAATATTGAAAAGCCTAAGAAATTATTTTGCAAAACTCCGTAAAGCATTCAACAGTCAAAAAGTTATTTTGCAAAGTACAGTGTAGCATTGAAAAGCTGAGAAGTTTATTTTGCAAAGTCTAGTTCGAAAGTACTATGAGTTTGTTAATTTGCATAATTCTGATAAGCTTAATGAAAGAAAGTAAAAGTTCAGAGCACAAAGGCATCGGGCAAGTACTGTGCATGCCAGTTACTTATGACGTGTATTTATGCATAGTTGCCAGATCCTTTGATGGTATGCGTTAATATGGCAGACGCGTTTCAAAACCCCCAAGCACTTGTCTTTTATCAGAATATTGCAGAGAACTGGAGAATATTTGAGCAAGAGTACAATATTTTCATACAAGCAGCTTATGCAGATAGAGATGCACATACCAGGGCATTCATTTTGCTATGCCTAGCAGGGTCTGAGGCCATAGAAAGAGAGCGTTCATTTGTATATGCACCAGAAGTGTATGAAGGAGAAGGTGCAGACCACCATATTGTTGTGCAAGCTGAATCAAGGGAAGATCCCAAGTGATTGAAGTGCAAGTTTAGGGAAGTGTGCAGCCTTCAGATGAATATTACATTTGAGAGGCATTTGTTTTACACAAGAGATCAGAAACCCGGGGAAACATTTGCAGCTTATATAACTGACTTGAAAAACCAAGCTAAAATGTGCCGGTTTGGTGATTTAAAAGATGAGCTGATAAAGGACAGATTTGTATGTGGTATCGGTAGTGCTGTTGTGAGAAAGATTTTGCTTCATGACAGTGATTTAACATTAAGCAAGGCAATAGAGATTTGTCAGATCCATGAGGTAACAGAAAGACATATGAATATGCTTGCAAGTGACAAAGGCATGGTTTCAGTGAGCTCCATAGCAAACGTACAGTATGCAACAAGCGATAAACAAGAACAGGCCTAAGCATGTGGCAGCTAAAGGGTTTCCAAAGAAGCCACAAGGTTTTCTAACAAGTTCCAGAAAAAGTGCAAGCTCAACCGCAAGCTCAGTGCAATATAAATATGAGTCAGCAAAACCTAAATCTAGCTTTATAGTTAACTGTCACATTTGTGGTGCAAATCCTGAGTCTAAAAGAGAGAAGTGTTTAGCATTTGGTCAGCAATGTCACAAGCATCAAAAAATGGAACCATTTCCAAAAGTTTTGTAAATCAAGTAAACCTCACATAGTTGTAAAAAAAGATTGCACAAAACAAGCAAGTTGATCAAGTGGAGTCAAAACAGTCGGCTTTCTATGAAGATGGTGTATCGGTGCTTGGAGAAAGAGTTGATGCAGTAAACCTATTAACAAGGAGCAAAGTGTTTTGTATGGTCCAGATTAATGGAAAATCCACAGAGCTCAAAGTGGACACTGGATCAAAGTATAATGTTATACCAGCAGACACATTTGCAAGAGTAAGAATTAATGAACAACTCAATGTAACCAGCAGTGCGAGACTTGTTGCTTAGGGAGGTGAAGAAATTCAGACCGAAGGTTAAGTGATACTTTCATGTTATTTGGATGAGAACTGTTGCAACTTGTTGTTCTACATAATCCAATGACCAGTGCAATCTTTGTTGGGTCCCAAAGATAGTTTAAGAATGAATCTACTTTCTTTTGCTAAAGAAGTTTATCATGTCCATGCAGTTACAAGTTCCAGTTTCTCCAAAGCTATTTTCTCAGAGTATGATGATGTTTTCAATGACAAGTTAGGCAAACTTCCAGTTGTGTATCCCTTGAAGTTAGACCCAGAGATCATTCCAGTAGTCAGGTCAGCAAGAAGAGTTCTGATAGCTGTGCAAGATAAAGTTAAAGTTCAGTTGGATAAAATGGTGCAACAAGGTGTGATTTGTCCAGTCACAGAACTAACTGAGTTGGTGTCGTCCATGGTAGCCGCTCATAAGAAAGGCTCAGATGATATCAGAGTATGCATTGATCCAAGAAATTTGAACAAAGCGTTAAAAATACCATATCACCCAATGCACACAGTTGAAGAAGTTGCATCCCCAATACCTGAATGTCACTGTATTTTCAGTTTTGGATGCAGAAAGTTCATTTTGGCAAGTGATGCTTGATCGCAAATCCTCATTTCTAACTACTTTTGGTACTTTGGCAGAAACAGATTTCTAAGGATGCCATTTGGAATACATTCTGCAAGTGAAGTCTTCTAGTATGCAGTGAAACAAATTTTTTCAGGTGATCCTTGTGCCATAAAAGTCGATGATCTATTAGATGGAGGCAATAGTGTAGCAGAGCATGACAGAAACCTCTAGAAGGTTCTAGACAGAGCACGTGAAGTAAATTTAAAGCTTGATCCTTTGAAGTGCAAATAGAGATCTCCGGAAGTTATGTATGTACATTTGTTCACAAGTACAGTCTTGAGACCTGACCTGACCAAGCAAGCAGCTTTTCTGGAGATGTCAGTACCAGACAATGTACAAGGTTTACAGAATTTTCTGGGCATGGTCAACTATCTGGGAAAATTTATACCAGATTTCAGTGAATTGCCAGCACCTTTAAGAGAGCTAACATGCAAAATGTTGCATGATCCTGGTTGGAACATCATCCGAAGGTATTTGATGATCTTAAGTAGAAAATTGCCACCACACCTACGTTAAGATACCATGATGTGAATAAACCAATTGTTCTTTCCTGTGATGCTTCAAAATTTGGTCTTGGTGCAGTTATTCTTCAAGAGGGCAGACCAGTAGTCTATACATCTAGGACATTAACTCAAACTGAGATGCAGTATGCTCAAATTGAGAAAGAGCTTTAGGCAATAGTATTTACGTTTCAAGTTTCATGATTATATTTATGATCCAGCTATTCAGATTGAAACTGATCATCAACCTCTAGTTACTATTCTAAAGAAGCCTATGCATTCTGCTCCAGCAAGATTACACAGAATGATGCTCAGATTGCAAAAGTACAACTTCAAAATGGTCTACACAAAATGACAATTACTATATCTGGCTGGTACCTTATCTAGATCGCCTAGAAATACAACAGAATAGCTTGATGCTGAGACTTTTGACTTTGATGAGATGTCAGTGCATAATTTTTCCACCACTAGACGTGATGAGTTAAGAGATCACGCTAAGATCCAATTACACAAAAGCTTGATCACTGTATTCAGGATGGATGGCCATCAAAGCAATCTAGTGCATCACCTGAGGTGCAAGCATATTTTCCTTACAGAGATGAATTGTTGATGGAAGATGGCATTATTTTCAAAGGTCCTAAAACTGTTCCTGCTTCCTTACAACAAGAATATATTCAGATTTTGTATCATGGTCACCCAGGTTCAGCATCCAGTCAGAGAAGAGCAAGAGAATTAGTATTTTGGCATTCATTATCACAAGACATTGATAGAGTTCTATCTTCTTGTTCAGTATGCAGTAGTACTAAACTGCATTTGCAAAGAGAACAGCTTCAGCTAAGTCCAGTTCCTGAACTACCTTGGTCTACAGTAGCAACTGATATCTTCGAGTGGAACAATCAACACTACTTGGTTTTGGTAGACTGTTGTTCGAATTGGTTTGAGATTGATCTGCTACCAAACTTAACCTCAACTGCTGTTATTACTAAGCTGAAATGTCATTTTTCAGTTCATGGTGTCCACACAAACTTTTTTCTGACAATGATACTCAATTTACTAGCCAGATGTTTCAGAAATTTGCAAAAGACTGGGACTTTGCACATGTCACTAGTTGTCCTGAATTTCCTCAATCCAATGATCTAGCTGAATGTGCAGTACAGAGTGCAAAACAATTACATGAAAGGGCAAAGCGTGACAATACAAATGTGTTCTTGAATTTACTTAATCTCAGAAATGTACCTCATGACGATATTCTTGTCTCACCTGCCCAAAGACTACTTTCCAGACAAACTAGAACTATGCTACCTATTTCATCAAGTTTGTTAAAGCCTAATTCTAAGAACAATAAAACCATCAAGGTTCAATTGTTTAAGAAGTGTAATATCCAGAAATCTAGTTAGAACAGATCAAGCAGATTACTTCGTCCATTGAGGGAAGGAGAGACGGTACGAATCCAGATGACAAAAGGTTTTGATTGAATAGGACAGATTGCAGGCATTTGTGTTGAGCAGAGATCCTATTTGGTAGACTCCAAGGGTGTGGAGTATAGGAGGAATCACAGACATCATCTTCCTGTACCAGAATCATCATTATTGAAGTCACAACATTGTATCTGTGATGCAAACTCTAAATCAAAGAATGAGTCAGACATTGTTTCTAGAACAAAATGTGTTCAAAAGTTTGATTCTGTTCCAGAAAGTAATTTGAACATTCCACATGTCAACCATTTTGCAGAAACTGTCCCAGTTGCTAAATCTAATTCCCAGTTTTATGTCACATGATATGGATGAGTTTCTAAGCCTAGTGTGAAATACACAGCAATGTGGACTTGATTGCATATATATGTGCAATTAGTATTGTATAATGCATGCCTGTAGATTACCTGTGATTTCTGCATGCCAAATAATCTCATGACAATGGCATGATCTATTTCTCAAAGAGGGAGGATGTAGAAGGAGGATGTCGATCACAGTGTAAAGTGTGTGCGCTATGTTTTTAAGAAGCATGTGAGGCTGTACATGCATGTATAAATTACAGACATGTGCAATCCCTAGTGTCATTTTGTAGAAGCAACCAGAGAGTAAGTATGCATGATTGCAGTTGTTAGTTTGCATACAAGTTACAGTCAGTAAGCCTCTATAGTGATGTGTTTGTATAAAATAAAGCTGCCTGAACAGAACCCATGAAGACTCATTTATTTGTGTCCCAACATAAAAGCGACACAGATAGCTCATTAGACATATAGCTGTTTCACTTCACTGATTTTGAACACACATTAACTCTCTACTTATTTCTATATATCTTTATTAATGTATTCAGGCTAATAAAGCCATAATTTGCTCACTGCAGATGCAATAAATTACACACCAAACTCAGACTTGACATGTTTCATGCCAAGCAACCCTAATCTAATGTATTTATTATGGGACCATTTTAAGATTTAATCTTACTTGGAACCTTCCCCAATGTAATGGGGTTAAGGTTTTTCATAAGCTGTGTGTTTCTGAGAATAGCTTGGCTGTCTACTTATGTTGCACTGACAATCCTAGCAAACTGCAGAACATATATATGCTTATATGAATGCTCGTTATAGTTTGTCCATTAATGGAGACATATATTTTATGTTTGTATTAGGCAGGAATATATGCTACCATAACTACTACACAAGTGTGCAGTAAACATAGATGATCCCCCAGACAAATCATACATATACTGTGTACCTTTCTTGTGTTTGGAATGTTGTTTCCCATCGATGGGAATATTCTTCAGCACTTTAGCATTGTTTTTTTTCTTTAGCATTGTTGAGGCTTTCTCATTTTTCCACATATGGGACGTGTGACATGACATGCCTTTGAGTACTCTTCCGTTCTTCTCCTCCCATTTCTGCAGCTACTGTATACAGCTTTGCCTATATGGTTCAGCAGTTTATGCACAGACCAATGCAATGCATACACTGATTCTTGCAGACTCAGGAGTGAGGCATGGTACCTCCGACAAAGGCTTGCTTGATGAGTCTTCTTTTACAGATATTGACATCTTACAAATGAAAATAAGACTGAGACCCTGCCTTACCTCAAATGTAAATGGTTTTGAAATACAACTGATTATATACATTTCTCCAATATAAACAGCAATCATTTATCTTTTATGCAAGTACACATATTTTATATATTATACTCCCCCCCCCCCCTTTCATTTCAAGTTTAGCTTGTCAAGCAATCTCTTCTATGGCACTTCTCACATTCTGTAGGAAAAATGTATAATTTACTTACTGGATTATCTTCTTCTTTTGGCTTTTCCCAGTTAGGGGTCGCCACAGCGGATCACCTGTCCGCTCATGATTGGCAGTGGAGTTTTACAGTGTCGAGTTGCCAGCCCGGCGCCCAACCTTCCACAGAAGGCACACACATGCACATACTCACACCTAGGACCAATTTAGAGTGTCCAATCCACCTGCAGCATGTCTTTGGGATGTGGAAGGAAACTGGAGCACATGGAGGAAACCCATGCAACCACAGGGAGGACATGCAGACTCCGCACAGAGGGCACCCCAGCCGAGAATCGAACCAGAGAACTTTTTTCTGTGAGGCAGCAATGCTTACCACTGTGCCACCGTGGCCACCCTTGCTCACTGAATTATGAACATCATAAATGTAATTTTTAAATGGAGGGGGTACTTAGTACAGGGCTGGCCACCCTCCACTTATTTATGCTGGACAGGCTAGTGTAGTGTCCTCAGCACTTCAGGATGCTCTCTCAGGCTGTAATGATGGTGACTTGTGACACAAGGAGAGGGTCAGCTGTGCTATGGGTATTCTTCATTTCCTTCCCCTCCATCTCTGCAGCTACTGTAAACAGCCTGCCTTGTATATCACCAGGTTATCCTGGCTTGTGCATTGTACATGGCACTGTGATATCCTAGCATTATCCAATGCAGATGTGTCATGTAGGATCATAGCAGCACAAACATGTAGCATGTTTGTAATCATACTGGTACACCCTGAGTTATAATGAGGCCGTTTTTAACCAAAGACCAGTAGTTCTTCTCTAAGGAAGGGAGGGTAAAAGAGGTTGAAGTGAACAAACTAGAACATTTCCATTGCAAGCTGCTTCCTGTAGCAGTCAGTTCTTCTGAGAACATGACTGAACCAACATTAATTGCCTCATGGGCTGAGATTTACTTCTGTGTGGCTCAGAGGAAAACGATATTAAACACAACACTGTGCCAAAATGTTCCTTTCATCGGAAGCATGTTTATATGCATTGGGACCTCTACTAATTGACCTGCTCTGTCTTGTTAATTATTTGTATGTCCAGCTGACTCAGTCTCACCTTCTGGCCAGTTAAGATCAGCCTAGCTCAGCCATCAAAAGTGCACGGTACTGCTACATTTGATTGCAATGTGCAATTTACATTTGTAGGCACAGTACATGTAGAAATGTCTTGTGTTGCCTATGCTTTGGTGAAGTTTCACATGGTTCATGGTTACTTTCAACACATCTCATTTTGTCAGAAATGCTGGGCTGTATGTTAATACTGTGTCTGAAGTCAAATAACTCAGAGTAAAGACAAATTTATTTATTCATTCATTTTTGGCACATTAACTTTTCTTTTTATTCTGGATTTGTGTAACTTCTGACTTAGTATATTTAGGGGCTGGAGGTTTAGAGGAGAAGTCTGTACTCTAGGAGGTACAGGATCACAGCTGCTCTGCAAAAACTGTTACTTCAGCTTTATGTTTGTGCTTATCATATTTTGTGTTCATTATATTACTGTGTTTTGATCTTATGCTTAGCGTTTATTTTCAATGAAATGATACAGTTATAAACTCATATCACAGATCATTCTGTCTAAAGATATTAAACAATTATTCAGAAGTTCTGTTATGGGGGTTAGCATAGTAGTTAAGGGTGTTTACCTCACAGACATAAGTACAGGGCTTGATTTTTACCTCTGAGGGAAATTGGCTAGATTTAAAATGGCCCGCAAAGCCAGATAGATTGGTACTTACCTTTGAACATGGGCACACAAATAAGTAATAGCCAGCTGGCTCACAGACAGGGCCAGGAAAGTAGAAATGGAATTCCACCTCTACAAAGAGACTAGTCACAGGAGGAGTACCTTAGGGGATTGCTCTTGGGACCACTTCTTTTTGGCATCTGCTTTTCTGAAGTAAAGGCCAATGTCAAGGTCCTCTGGCTGACAAAATTTGTAGATGATTGCAAACTAGATGCATTCATAGAATCCTCTGCTGACACTAATGTTCTCCAAGAAGGGGTGACACAGACAAATAGCTGGTGTCAGAGCCATGGCCTAAAACTAAATGTGAAAATATACTTAATAGTATCCTTCAGGAAGTCATCCACCCCTGGTAACAATCCTATAGATCACACACTCCTAAGAGTCAACCTAGTAGGCAAGGACTTGCGGACTCACACACATGGTAATCTAGCCTTTGACATCACATATCTACAGCAGTGAGGAAATCATTCTGTGTAGTGCAACTTATAAATGAAGGTATAGCAACTAGGTTCAAGGAAGTTGTGGTTCCACTGTATTTGTCATTCATCAGACAAATCATTGAGTAAAGTGCCCACTTTGGTATGTACCTAACCAGACACATCCAGCAACTGGAAAGTCCACAGAGGTTCCTCACTAAAATGATACACGGCATAAGTAACATGTCCTATACAGACCTCCTTAAAGCCTTATCCCTTTATTCTGTCTCCTACAGGCTGTTGAGGGGAGATCTATGCCTAGTATAGAAGGCATTGTTGGATCCCACTCTGATGGACCTCTTGAGCATCTGCAAAACAAACAGCATGAAAATTACTCCTTCTTAAGACTTAAACCTTGCCTGTAATATAAATAGGACCTGCTAGGGAGACAGGTATTTATCCCAGAGACAACCCCTTCTCTGGAACAGTTTTCCCATCCATGTGAAGCCGAGTTTCTACCTAACCCAATTCAAGTGTAACATGGACAGTTGAATGGGGAACAGGAAATTTATTTTGACACATATGTTTCTATTGGACACAGGCAGCCTATACATGGTTCATCTCCAGGCCACTGTGTATACATGTTTCATCTTCAAGCCCCTGTTTACACTTATCAAGAGTACCAGAATTTGTCAGAGATTTGGGATACATGGCTGAGCTTAAAAAGGCCCCAGTGGTCATTAGCCTAGTACACACCTATGAACTTATACATATCTGCAAGCCTACATTTTGCCCCTATCTGCTCCACAGAATGCTTTTTTAGGAGTATAGTTAACATAAACTGTATTATGGAGAATAGATTCTTACAAAGAAAAATTTAATATTTAGTTACCCAAATTGAGTTTGGAAACTAGTTTAAAGCTGTTGAGGAAACTGAAACTTGATAGATGAAGTGCATGTAGCTAACAGAATGCAACACTATGGATTAGGAATCTTAGCATATAGGAACCATACAAGGCAAGTGATTATAGGGACCATAGGATGCCTAGTGATATGCACTTTTAAGTAGATACACTTAAAAAAAAGTTCATTGTTGCCACCCCTTTTCAAGTGCTTAAAAGTGTACACCTTCCAAATTGCACAGGGCTGCAAGTTCAAACTTTCAACCATTGTTAAATTAAATTGGCCTGGTTTTGCCAGCAAAATATTTCTTTTGATCGAGACATTGAAATGATTTAGTCATGTCAGTAAATTACAAATGTATGTACACAATAAACTAATTTGTATTCTTGTGTGATAAATTCATTTAAGATTTACAGTAGTTTTTTTTCATCTGTCATGCTTGTCTGCTGTTGACAAATCAGCCTCTCACTTGTCAATGTCCCCATCACTGCTTACTCATTTTCTTGATGGGGTTAGGGTCTTTAAGAAAGTAGGGTGTAGTATCACTGGCACTCTATGGATTTTGAACTATTTTATTGGCTGTTCCTGGGTGATCTGGTATACTTGTACAACAACAGTAACTTTAAAATGCACAAGTATTCTCCATATACATTATCTCACATGACTAACAAAGCTGATGTACTGATTTTGTCCTAGCAGATGACTATGCTCACACACTTCTGCTTATGGTCAGACATGGAATAAACTCATTCTAGTCTACACTACCAGAGTGAAAGGCCAGGCCAGTGCTAGTCAGTGCTATTTCTTTTGGATGGCTGTTTTTCTGATTGTTGAAATTCTAGTGAGGCACTTTGTAAAGAGATAAGCCATGGTGCTTTTTTCCCCATTTTGACTTATCAGTGTTCTCAGAGTTGCAGGATATCTGATGAACAGGCAGTTGTATGACACACCTGGGCTGTTAATATTTTAGGAAGAAAACAAATCATTATAACAGAACTCAGTTTTACTTAACATCCATTTCTCTAGCTTGTAGTAAAATGCCATAATCACAGGGCCATCTAACTGTAATAATCTAATGGGTGACAACTCTTCCACCTGCATTATAGTAGGTTGCCAACAGGATTCCAAAAATGTGCGTAGGTGGGTATGTCTTTATATATGTGTGTGTGTGTGTGTGTGTGTGTGTGTGTGTGTGTGTGTGTGTGTGTGTGTGTGTGTGTGTGTGTGTGTGTGTGTGTGTGTGTGTGTGTGTGTGTGTGTGTATAAAACTGTATGTGAATTTGGTAAATGCATTCTTCAATGTCTTGCTGGTTAAAATTGAGATTTATGGATAAGTGCATCTTTTGATATTTTAAATATTATGGTACAAACTTATGATTTTAGAGGAATATTCGGTCATATCTCTAGTAAGGTATTTGCTGTCTAAATTCAAATGTCTGTAACCATTTTCCAGA
The DNA here is from genome assembly GCF_019279795.1 of Protopterus annectens. Classification (NCBI taxonomy): domain Eukaryota; kingdom Metazoa; phylum Chordata; order Ceratodontiformes; family Protopteridae; genus Protopterus; species Protopterus annectens. The sequence continues at coordinate 205,708,505 of NC_056746.1, read as the reverse complement.
TCCTGGAGAGAGTTGCCATGGAAGCAAATGATCAGAGTAGGCTAGACTAACACCAACCTTCAGATCATTTTGGGAGATCCCCATGTGTTCCCAAGCAAATGAAGAGCTAATCCTTCCCAAGTGTCCTTGGTCTGCTCCGATATCACTTCCCAGTAGGCCATGCCTGATAAATCTCTTGTGGGAGATGACCAGGGGGCATTCTCACAAGATGCCCAAATCAATTTAACTGTTGCATCTCACTATGAAAGAGCAGTGGTTGCACTCCAAGATCCTATTGCATCCTATTGGATTGACAAGCTCTTTGCCCTCATAGTGTTTATACATAGTTACCTCATGACGGGGCCTCATATCAGATAACAGTGCCCATGATCTCACTCTTTAAATTGCTATCCAAGGCTCACTGTTTAGCTAATGATGTTGACCAGCAATCTGACAACTTAATCCTAGGACTGAATTTTCCCTTTACCACACTGGTCAGTACAATGTTTGCTTGTCATTCTCTGACTATTAAAATGTAGCTACTTCTGTCTTAAACACTTTTTGTAAGAAGTAAACAAATAACTATCTTCTAATGTCAAACCGAGGCTAACTTAAAAGGCCCCTGTGATTGTTAATGTGGATTTATAACTCTCAACTTCTTAGCTTAAGATTAGCTTAAGAATCAGAGAAAATAAGAATGGTCCAAAAAAGGGACAGATTGTAACTATTAATCTTAATAACTTAGAAAATTGCTACAATAACATATTTTTAATTAGCATGTGTTTTCTGAGGGATATGAAATCTGAAAGTCAAATGTCTGTAATTATGTGACTGCTGTCCTCAATGATTTACCAGAAAATCACTAACTGTACAAGAAGCAGACCAAAAATATGAGACAAAATTTGTAACATTCTTCTAAATCAGAAACATAAATGTTTTCAACATTTTTTAAAGTTAGCCTATTTATAAAGATACTCATACACATTTATTACCTTGTTAAGTTTCTTTGTAATGGTCATTTCACATTCCTGATTGCAGGTGCTATAAAGGTTTTGGTTTTTTCATTAACTTTCTTGTGCTTTTGCTGCTGATATGATCCTTTACTTATTTCATTATAGTTAAAAGTATGATCCAAAGAAAGTATGTGTTCTGAGAATATCAAGTTACAAACAATCCAAAACAGAACAGGAGCCCAACAGTAGCCAGCAGAAAAAAGATGTTAATCCCAAAAAACACTTTCTTTTTAACGTAAAGTCAATTTAATAAACATTTTTCTCACGTTTTTGTCACTTTAAAGTAAAGTAACCTCTTCAGACACACAGACAAACAGCAGTTACACAGTTTCTACAGCATTTAAACCATGTAGCATGAAGTCATGTGACTAATAGCAGCAATGAATTAAAGGTGCAAAGCACAATAATTCAAACACTATTAAAGTAAGTCTTAAAACTTACATACTACCTCAAATAAAAAGTGTGTATGCAATCAGTATACAATATACAAAGATTATATTAATGTCATTAGTAAAAAGTTAAAAATGCACTATCGTGTAAGATTTCTTAATTTAAGCAAACATGAAATATTACAATTCTCATTCAAACTAGGCAAGCAGAAAGCATTAACTGCTAACTGCCATTCTAGTTATCGTACCTCTAATAGTACTGGATATGGGCCACCCCTAAAGTCAGGAAGTACCTGGTCAATAGCTTGGAACGTGAAACTATGTCCACCATTTAATGAAACATGTTTTGCTAAAGCATTTTCTGTTTTATTTTTGCTAATCGTATAAGAGTGTTAGTAAATTCTCTCACGAAGCCTCCTGTCCGTTTTCCCTATATAGAAAGCCAGACATAAGGTAGAGGAAGTTAAGTAAACAACACTCTTGGACTCGCAATTCAACTTATGGTTGATGTAAAATTTACATGTATTCAATACTGTAAAAGAATTACCTGTTTTTATGTATTTACACATCCTACATGCTCGACACATAAAGGTTCCAGTAAGTCTAGAATTAGGTTTAGTGCTTTTAATTTCAAAAAAACTTTTTAAATTAGTACCTCTTCTATAAACAATACTGGGTGAGTGGCCAATTCTGTCAACTAGGGAAGAGTCCTTATAAAGGAAACTCCAATTTTTGTGGAGAATTAATCTAAGTTGGTCACTGTCTTTACTAAAGGTGGTTATAAAAGTATTGCATAAAGAGGTCTCCCTAGTTTGCGGAGTCATTGAAGGTTTTATAAAGGTAACCAAGTCACTGTTTGGTGGCCGTGTAGTTCGAATGGCAACCTGGCTAGGAGGTGACTCTACCAGGTTAACATCAATGACAATGGAAGGTGAGGTCAAGAGTGGTTGAACTATACCTCTACTCCGTTTGTTTACGATTTCTTCAGTTAAGTCATTTATTAAACTAACTGGGTAGCCTCTATTGCAAAACATGTCTCTTAAGAGTTGACATTCAGAATTAGTCATCTTCATTAGTACACATCCTTGCGGCTCTAATGAGTTGACCTTTCACTATTGAACGTTTTTGCCTGTAAGGGTATGCACTAGAAAAATGTAAATAGAAGTTGCAATATGTAGGTTTTCTATAAATTTTGGAAACATATCTCCTATTTACTATATCTTTTTTTATATACACTTCCAAATAGTCAATACTAGTAGTGTGAAAAGTGTAAGTAAATTTAAAAAATGGTGTAGTAGAGTTAAAGTAATCTATCATTTGTTTAGCTTGTGATTCATTTCCTTTAAAAATCACAAAGATGTCTAAAAATCTGGTATAAAAAGTGAAGGAAGTGTAAATTTCAGAGTTATTGAATACAAAATATTCTTCCCATTGAGCCATAAACATGTTTGCCACACTCACTCCGCAAGGGGAGCCCATAGCAACTCCATGTTTTTGTAAATAGATCTTGTCGTTAAAAATGAAAAAGTTGTTGGAAAGTATAATATCAATTAACTCATTTGCCAGGTCAATATCCCTTTGTGGAGCTTTTTTATTTTTCATATAAACTTCTACCCATTCAACCACTTCTAAGTGTGGAATAGAAGTGTATAAGTCGACTACATCGATGGTAAGAAAGTTGTTTTCTTGGTTAACTTCTAAAATGTTCAAATTTTTCAACAAAGTCCATGAATCTTTGCATACTCGTGACTCAAGTTTAAGATATTTTTGTAATATTGAGTCAATGAGTTTTGCACATGGATATGTCAAGAAACCTCGACCATCAATAAGTGGACGCATAGGAGGGTCATGTTGGTTCTTATGAATCTTTGGTATTCCGAACATGACAGGTGTTTTTGGGTAGAGAATATTAATGTAATTGAATGTATCCAGATCAATTTTGGCTTCTATAAACAGATCTCTGAAGTGCACTCTAATCCTTGATTGTGAAATATTTAGTTCGTTAAGAGATGCCTTAGCATAGGCCGGACAATTCAAGGCTAACTCCATTTTTTTATTATAATCAGTGATGTCAAATATAACGAGTCCACCACCTTTGTCTGGTTTAACTAAACGGACATGAGCTGATCTAAGTAGTTTTAGTGCTCTTAACTGTTCGTAGTCATGTTGCTCTGTTTATAAAAAGTATTACTAGCTCTAATGAAAGGTATGTGTCTAATGTGTAACTCACACATGCTTTCATAAAGAGCTAAAAGGGGATGAAGAGGAGGGTTGAACGTACTAGCAGCCCTAAGTACATGTGCAGGTTGTTGAACATTGCCTAATAAAAAGGAAAGATTTAATTTCCTTACATAACACTTTAAGTCTAACAAAGTTTTTACTACATTAATGTTATTACTTAAAACATATGTGTTACCCTTCGTTAGCAGTTCTACCAAATTCGCTTCTATAACAACAGATGAAAAGTTGTAAATATTAAAGTCCCCTTTAGAATTCGTGAGAACAACACGGTTAGTCGTTTGGAGCTATCTCTTCCAATGGTTGTTCCACCTTTTGTTCCTCTGATACTGAGGGTGACGTGCCCCAGTAGTGGGCATGTTGTTCTTGTCCTGGTGAAAATTTCGAGCAAGTTGATTGTTATTTGCTTGCCCCTCACGTGAATTGTTAGCCTGAATTCTTTCACTTCGCCTAACTGTGTCAGCAAAATCAATGTTATTAACCTCAGATTCAAGTGGTAATAGACTGTCAACATAATTATTAGTAGTTGAGTTGTCTTCTGTCAGGGGCGGCACTGTGTTGGAATTGTGCCAAACCTGTGAAATTTGTGGTCTAGGATAAGCAGAGCCATTAGTGTATGCCATACGGTCACGATTCATTTTTTTAATCTTGTTGTTTTTAAGTCTGTCCAACAATTGCTCAATACTGGTAAAGACTCTGTTGTAGTCAAACCTATATCTAAGAAAGTCAGGATGCAGTTTAATAGTTTTGTCCAAGTCTTCGACTTCCTTCACTAAATTCTCAATCTGCAATGAGTAGTGTTTTATCATTAACTCCATAAGCTGAAAGCCTTGCTGGTCAAAAAATAAAGTAATTATGTGTGGAAAGGAGAATCTGGGATTAAGCCAGTTGGATATTGATAGCACCTAAGGCCCTTAGGTACTATCCTTTCAGATAAACATTGTCTAAAATATAACACCTCAAGTTTGAGCTTCTTCAATTTTAAGAATTTCACATCAAAAGATTTCAATTTGTCAGCAAGCGAACATAAATTTGTCTGAGGTAGGTTAACATTATGAGCCGGTTGTTCCTGGGGGTTAGTAAAACCAAAACTTAACTTGGTAGTGTTGTAAAGATGGAACTCCAATAAGCTCATTCATGTTAACAAGTTCGTTAGAAGCACTGTTTTCTACAGTCGGTGGTGCCAAGTTGTGAATAGATGCACCCACCTGTTGTGCTGGCCCGATGGTATTGAACCATCTGAAGACCGAAACTGAGGGTCAGTGTTATTGGAATAATTCTGGGAGTTCAAGTTCCGCTGGTTGTTTCTGTTAACAGATGTAATAGTGTTGAGGTTCGCCACTTTGCTGCCTGTCTACAGAGTCAAGTCTCTGGGTTAGATAATCAATACGTTGTGACAGTGAATTAAGAATGTTAGTTAAATCCACTGGTTGCAAAGTTTGCAAAGGTTGTGTTCGTCCAAACAAATTTGGGCTGGGCTATTAGGTGATCCAGATGCCATAAAAACTGTAGAACAAACAAATAAACTGGGCAGAAGAAACAAACAATCCAAAACAGAACAGGAGCCCAACAGTAGCCAGCAGAAAAAGATGTTAATCCCAAAAAACATTTTCTTTTAACGTAAGGTCAATTTAATAAAAATGTTTCTCACGTTTCCGTCACTTTAAAGTAACTTCTTCAGTCACACAGACAAACAGCAGTTACACAGTTTCTACTGCATTTAAACCATGTAGCATGAAGTCATGTGACTAATAGCAGCAATGAATTAAAGGTGCAAAGCACAATAATTCAAACACTATTAAAGTAAGTCTTAAAACTTACATACTAACTCAAATAAAGTGTGCATGCAATCAGTATACAATATACAAAGATTATATTAATGTCATTAGTAAAAAGTTAAAAATGCACTATCGTGTAAGATTTCTTAATTTAAGCAAACATGAAATATTACAATTCTCATTCAGACCAGGCAAGCAGAAAGCATAATAATAATAATATCAAGTTACACACTGACATTTAAAACTGTGCTTTTCTTTAGCCAAGCATTATTGTATTGAACTAACCCTCCTCTTTCTTAACCAAGATTGAATCTAAGTTTCCAAGGTGGGAATTTGATTATGTAACACTCAGAAGGGATTGGACTGCAGTGCTTTATCTAAAATGTGTATTATTGATAACGGGGAAATTCTATAAAGAGCTGAAGTCCTTTGAGTCATGTGGAGTCTACATCTTTCTTCTTTTAACCTTTTTAATGAACAAGCCTGATGTTTGTATTATAAACCCTTGTTTTAAAAAAAATGTTATAACAAACTTTTATATTTACCCTTTTGAAGTTGTTGCTTTAAAAGGAATTCTCTTCATTAGACTAATTATTTAATCCCTAATTGTTTAACGAGTATTAATTTGTGCAAGGTTTGTGTATATAAACAGAGGGATTCATGGAGTTTATTCTGATGAAGTCCTGGTTTCTTTAGTATGAAAGTGCTAAATCTATGTTCTTATGTGTCTCAGATTGTAATAAAGTGTTTTACGAGGGATATGATGGTGAATTCTTGGACCCTGGCTGCTTGCGTTACCTTTTTGGTGTTTTTTTTTCATATGGAGTCTACAACTTTGCAAGTCTTTGAAGAATTTTCCAAGGCAGAACATAACAATATGTTTTTAAGTCACTACAATGCATGACACAGTCTTGACAAAAATTCTATCTGCTCTGATTACTTTTTACCTAAGACACACAGATAAGTAGCTTGCTCTACAGGCTACTTTGAAATATCTTCTTTACTAGTTTTTGACAAATACTGTTTATTAGACCTACCTTGTATACTGCACTAGATCAAATTTTCTATAGCATTTGAACATTTCAAACTTTTCTTATATCAGCTACAGAAAATAATCCTGGAAATGGGATGGTTAATGCTTAAAACATTTGTTACTGTAGAATGCTACAGACTACTGCAGTCAGAATTAAAACACTGAATAGAAATAAAAGTCTTTCTAGTTGAAATACAGGAACTATAGATGCAAACTGAGCAGGAATTTTCCTGTCAAAGTTAAGGGCTCAAATGGGGATTAAGGGAGTTATTTAAAAACCTATGACTAGCAGTATTCGGTATATTATGGGTGAGCGATTGAAAGACAACTATAAAGCTGCAGCATTATGAAGCCTTTGGTTACTAGCACTACAGCAGGCTGCTGGGTAATATCACATGTCCAGGGGCGGCCAATGTAAATTAGCCTTCTGCTCTGCTCTGGAGCTGCACACTGAGATCCAAACTGCATGTTAAAGCAATTCAAAGACTAGCTTCACCATGTTATTTCAGAGCTGAGCTATCAACTCCAAATGCAGTAGTTTTATTGTGCACACCCTCGGCTGTCTGCGGCAGCAACAGGTGTGTTATTACAGCAGCAATAAATACTGCAATGTTTTGTGTGTGTGTGTGTGTGTGTGTGTGTGTGTGTGTGTGTGTGTGTGTGTGTGTGTGTGTGTGTGTGTGTGTGTGTGTGTGTGTATAAAATAACCTGTGAAACAGTGTTGCATGAATGGCTAGAGGGAACATTTGACACAACTGTTACAAATGCATTGTGTTTGATACAGAGATGTACGGATGAGTCATTAATGGGCTTTTGATCCATGTGACTCTTGCATGTATGCAAATATTTAGTTGCATACAGTGGCCGATTGTGCACCTTAAGTCTCAAGCTGTTTTCAAAAGATGCCCCCCCCAAAGCACACATGTTTAGGACAATGCATAAATGCATGTGTTCTTTGATTCATGTTCCTGATTTTTTAAATTATTTTTCTTGTTTAATGCAGCAACATTTGCTAGAGTGTGGTGTAAATATGTAGTTTTTAATGTTTTTTTCCAATAAGCAGTAAAATAAAATGTATGAACCAATAATTACAAAAGTACCCATTTCAGAACATTTCAACCATAAAAGACTATTCAGACTGCTGACATTATAATCAACTGATATTTGTACTCAGCAATTACAGCCACTTTACTGACTGTGTACATATCACATGTCTGATGATGATAAAAATGGCCACAATGAAGTATTCCGATTTGCTTTACACAAATACACACAAGTCCTGCAAAAACAGACTAATGACTTTATCAACTCAGCAGGGTCAGTCATTTTTATCCATAGGCATCCCCAAGACCTAAAAATTATAGTAGATTGTTTTCAGATATTGTATATGTATGAAAATAATAATGGCCAAAGTCATATATATATGAAATTTGTTTCACATAAACCCTAGTCCCATAAAGTTAGATTAAAAAAAATGTTTAAAAATGAGAAGATAAGAGCATGTAAGGTATGTTAATCCATAGATAGCCCACCACCAGCAGATATAACCATTTTGTTGAATGTGTGCACCTCTTATTGTTATGAAGGAATTCATTACATGTATTTTTTTCAAAAACATTATTTTGTTTTCATTATAAACATACACACATGTACATATAACAAATACAATAAAACAATAGCAAAACTATTTACAATATTTACATTCATCCATGATAACTTCTCATGGATAAAATGATTCTTTATCAGTATTTGTTCAAAAGGTTTTCCAGTTTTTGTCGTGCCATTTCTTTATGAGTGATGTTATGAGTTCTATAACAAATAGTTTGCGGTTCTTTTTTACAAACAACTTTTGCTAAATTAATAAAATCTTTAAACATCAAATCTTGTTTACTTTTCCAGTTCAAAGTAATAACTTTTCTAGCAATTGCAAGAATTGACCAGAGTAACTGAATCTGAGATTCAGATATTACATTAGGTATAGGAACATTGAATAGGATTAGTGAGTTTGAAATATGACATTTATCAGACCATAAAGCATTTACAAAGTATCTGAAGTCTTTCCAGTATTGAACAACAATTCTACATTCAATGAACATGTGAACCCATTTGGCCTCTAGTAATTCATCACATTTCTAACATTTACTTTCACTGTTTTTGAGTGTAAGATTTATTTTACGTGGAGTATAGAAATTCCTATTCATAAATTTCCATGTAGACAATCTCCAATATAATGAAGAAGAGGTACCATACATAGAATTCAATAACAATTTTTTTTGGATTTATCAGATTTGTTCTCCATTCATTTTTACATAGTAATTCCAAAAATCTGAATCAAACTTTAGAGTGTCTTCTCTTAGTATATTTTATAGATAGGTGAGATACTTAATTTTTGATTATCTGTCTTTTCAAGGCACCTAATAAAAAGTTGAATCAAACTAGGTATAGATTCAGTGTGTAGGTTGATTGATACTCTCATTTTATTTTCTATAAACTGCTGTAATGAGTGTATAAACTGTTTTGACTATTATCAAAACTACATAAAAGAGAATTTAGTGGTTTTAACACTCTTATTTTCAATAAACTGATGCCAGAATATCAAGTTATTTTCCTTTAATTTTTGTATCGCATTAATGTTGAAAGAATCTAGGCAATCAGGGGAGTATGCTATAGGGAATATAAGAACTAGAAATTGTTTAATGTTGTAATTACAATCAATTATATTTTTAAAGTTATTAAATATTTGATTAATGCCATAAGAAAAATGATCAAACTTCTTATTAAATAAACAAAATTCACGTAAATGCCAATAAACTCTTATTCCATATTGTTCCTTAAATTGATTTTCTACAGTTCTGACATCAGCTATATGAATCTCATGTATTGTTTTCCAGCCAGATATACAGGTAGGTGTGATCCAATGTAATATTAGATTAATTATAACTGATTTGGAATAAAGGTCTAAGATAGGGAATGCTATCCCATTACTGTTCCAAGCTCTAATGTGCCATTTATATGCAATCCTAGATTTTAAGGGGAACCATAAAAATTTAAGTAGATGGAATCTAATTTTTAACCATGTTTTTGGGAGGGGGTAGTATCAATGACTGCATATAAAACAAAATTTTAGGTAAAATTATCATTTTAATTAAAGAGAGCCTATTCCATTGTTTGATTAGTTCACTAATGGTGGTTATTAAATTATTGTAGTTTAGTTTAACAGACTCTTTCCATGTACTCTTTATACTGACACCCAAATATTCTAATACAGCATTCTCCCAATTAAACAGGCTATTCTCTTTTAGGCTTTTGTTGATCCTTTTGTTAATTAGTAATGTTTTGGATTTATTATGATTAAATTTAAGCCCTGAAATTCTTTCAAACTTAAGGTATTTATAACATCATGCAAAGAGCCATCAATATCACCCAATGTTAATGACATATCATCAGCAAATAATTGTATCTTAGGACAATAGTCCTTATTAATTTGAAAGCCTTTTATATTTTGCTTGTGTCTGATGTATGTAGCAAAAGGTTTCATTGAAAGAGCAAACAATAATGGTGACAAAGGACAACCATGTCTAGTTCCCATGAGGATTTCTAGTGGTGAAGATAGACATGGTCCAATTTTCACATAAGCTTGTGCCCCATTATAAATTTTCATTAATAAGTTGACAAAATCTGAGGAGAATTCAAAACCAATCAGAATTTTTTTGTAGATAAGACCAACTAATAGAATCAAAAGCCTTTTCTATGTCTAGGCTGATAATAGTTACTTGTTTTTATATTTGCATGCTATGTCTATTAATGATAGTAATTTAATAATGTTATCTTACACTATTCTATGAAGAATGAACCCTGTCTTATCATTATGTATTACATTAGGTAATATTTTCTTTATCCTAATATTGTCATGAACATTTTATAATTAGTGTTTAGTAATGAAATTGGACTATATGAATCACAAGATTGGGGTCCTTATCTTGTTTTAATATGGGGGAGATAATTGAGTATTTCCACTTTGGGGTTGTTATACATTTTTGCTTGACCATAGTAAAGGCACTCATCATTTTCTTTATTATATATTCAGGAAAAATATTGTATAGTTCAGGACTTATTCCATCCAGTCCTGGAGCTTTATTATCTTTTAAATTTTTTATTTGCTCTTTCACTTCTGTTACTGTTATTTGTTTATTTAATGTGCTATTTTGTTGCATTAACATCTTAGTTATATTTTCTTGAATGAAAGTATTTATTACATTATCTGTCTCCAAACATGGTGTGTTAATATTTATATCTTTATAGTAGTTTTTGAACACTTCTAATATGCCCATTAAGTTAGATGTACTCTTAACTTAACCATCACTTTTATATTTAATCTCATTAATAAGATTTTGATTGATTATTTTTTTGGATCTTACCACTATCTTATATAAATATTTGAGATTTACAGCATAAGATTGTAATTTCAGTATTTCCAGGTTTTATGATTCAGGACATCTAAGTATTTTTTATTTAACTTAATAGTTTTGTTATGTGCTACTTTATTTGGTTTTGCATCCATTTTTATCTTTTCTATGTTTTGTTGTAAGTTTAAAAGTTTTTTTGTCCCAGTCTCTCCTTTTTTTAAGGTGCCAAGATTTTATTCTACCATATATATATAAACTTTAAAGGTATCCCATAGTATAGTATCATTCACTTCACCATTATTGTTTGTTTCCATAAACATGTCTATTTCTTTCATTATCCATTCCCTAAAGTCTTTTAACTTAGTTATGTAAGCAGGAATTCTCAGTAAAAAGCTTAAATCATCTGTCTGCATAGGTAATGTAAAGTTTATACCATTATGGTCCGAAAGTGGACAAGTCATTTTAGATGCATCACTTATTTTAGAATATATATTTGATACAAAGACCTTATCAATGTTTGTCTGTGTACCAAACCGATATGAATAGTGAGTATAGAATAAGGAATAACCATTTATATCTTTAAGGTTAATCTGGTTTGTAAAGTCATTTAACTTCTTGGCTTGAGATGTTAGTTTTATTTTACCATTTTTAGAAGTATCACTGCCTGATAATAGGCAGTTAAAATCCCCTGTTGCTATAATTTTCCCTTTTGCATTTAAAGTAAACCGGTCCAGATATTTGTCAATATATTTAGTATTCAGTCCTGGTATCCAGTATGTATTAATCAAAGTATAATACTTCCTACTGATTTCCAAAATAACCATGCTTAGCATCCCATCTTTATCTGAAATTGTATAATTAATTCTTGGCATAGTATAAGTATTTTCCATATAAGAGTCCCCCCTCTCTTAATCTTAAAACATGAATCAGCCAGAATAGTTTAGCCATTGAATGAGTACTTTTGTTGATTTTTTTTTAATAGATGGGTTTCCTGTAAAAAGATGATCTGAGCTTTATGCATTTTGATATATTTAAGCAAACCAGCTCTTTTGACATTATTGTTCAAACCATTAATATTTAATGATAAACATTTATAAGCCATTGACTATAATGTGTATGTTATTACTAATTGAAAGACCTTTCTTCTATGTTGACTTGACATCTACTGAAAACTTACTTATCACGGATGCATAACGTGTAATAAGCACTACTTTCAAAAACCCCAAACTATTTACAAACACATACATGAAACATAAAGTTTCTGGTTTAGTTAAAAACTTAACTAATCCATCCATCCACCACCTGTCCAATACCAAAAGACACACATTATCCATCTCTGCTTAGAATATAGTATAAAAATAAAAAAGAAAAGCATTATGAAGGCAACTAAAGAAATCTGAATCCATGAAATAAACAGTAGTATGAGTGTCCAATATATCTGAAGCTATTTGAAGCTATTTGAATACATCACATATGATAATAGCACCTCTAATACATAGATATGCCAGAAATACACATCAGATCAAAGTATGTATAAACATTAGAGTTGAAGGTTAAGAAGATTGTCATTATTTCCAAGACTTTGCAAGAAACATCAGATAATTTAACCATTTTGTCAGTCATCTATTTAACATTTTTCATGTAATGATCAGTTGAATATATATATATAACACTTATTACGACATAACTATTATATTTTGCAATTATACACATATCTATGTTGACATCTTTCATCAGGAAGGGGAAGAGAGAGAAAAAAGGGGCCTCACAACCCTCTGCTTAGTTACTAAAGGTTTAGTTATATAACATAAGTCTGATGTTAATATGCATAATGAGTTTTCTAATGCAGCTCCTAGTTCACTTGATGTCATTTAGTTACTAATAGTGTCCTTGAATCTACAGAATGTATGCATCTATAAGAGAACATAGGCATTTTCAAAGGAGGTAAACACTTTTATCAAAATTATTTACCAAGTTCAAAAGGTCAATGATGTCATCACTATTGTTTCCTCAAGCTGCAGCTTCATAAACTTGTTAAAAAGTATCTAAATAGGCACATGCACAACAGAAGTTGTCTCTAGTGAAGAAAAAAGCTTTTAGAGTTTACAGAAAGCAAAAAAAAAAGTCAAGCTGCCTTGTCAGTGCATGTCATGAATCTCCACAATGAGAGCAGTCACAGAGATCACCAGTTTCCTCACAAAACATATCAACATCATGAAAAAAATTAACCCTTTCATATAAAAACAGCTATTTAGAAGTAACAACAGCCGCCACAAATCAGACATCATATTGTAACATTTCAGTCATTTACCCACCAGTTAACCAGGCCAGCGAGAGAAAAAAAAGGAGCCTAGTGTGTATATATATGTATATGTATATATATATATATATATATATATATATATGTATATATATATATAACTTGTATTTAGCTATCTATAAAACGCCATTAATGTTTAAATGTAACTAAACAAAGAGTCTAAAAACATCTAGTTAGAAACACTAATCAGAAACACCTTGTTATCCCACCACTGACCCACTAAAAAAAATGCACTTTGGTATTAAGTCAAATTATACTTGTTATTCTTCTTTCAGCTTTTCCCAGTTAGGGGTTGCCACAGCGGAACTCCAGTCCACTAATGATTGACAGTAGATTTTTATGGTGCCGAGGTGCCAGCACGACACGCAACCTTCAACAAAGGCACGCCCATTTACTCATGTCTTTCAAAAGCCACTCGACCATGGGGAGGACATGCAGACTCCACACAGAAGGCGCTCCAGCCGAGAATCGAATGGGAGAACCTCTTGCTGTGAGGTGACAATGCTACTGCTGCACCACCGCGGCTTACATTAAGTCAAATTATAGGCTTACATTAAATCAAATTATACTACTACTGAAGAATTAGAAGACATATATCATTTGTAGTTATTTAAAAGGGAAAAGTATATAAAGCACTTATAATGGGGGAAAGAAAGAAAAGGAATATTGGTAACAAAAAAGAAAAGGAAGAAAGAAGATAGAGAGAGAGAGAGAGAATGTTATTTAAATAGTACTGTATGTAATGAGAAGAAGTAGATATAGAAAGGAAAAAAGAAAGTTAATAATAAAAATAATTCACATTACCTTACAGCATAGAGACTTTCCAGAATCAAATATGTTATGATTCATAAAACAAAGCATTTAAAATTAGAAGGAATTTATTCATTTGCCCTTTAGTTCCTTAGTTTTGTTTGCCCCTTCCTTCACAAACCATGCATTTTTTGTTGCCTGTCTCTTCAAACTCTGGGATGACCATTCCATTTACTCCTTCTGGCAAGGTGATTTTTATTCTTGCAGGAAAACGAATTTGAGCTTTAATATTGTAGCTTTGGACGAACTACATGAAATTGTATAAAGATCACTGGCATCATACCATTAGTGCCAGAAGTGTAGCAGTTTTAAATAGAAGAATATTTATGTGAGCATGAGAAATATTCATCTTCTTTCAGCTGTTTCCATTAGGGGTCGCCACAGCGGATCATCTGTTTCCATTTCTTCCTGTTCTCTGCATAATGCTCTTTCACACCAACTGCCTGCATGTCCTCTCTCACCACATCCATAAACCTTATCTTAGGCCTTCCTCTTTTCCTCTTACCTGGCAGCTCCATCCTTAGCATCCTTTTCCCAATATACCCAGCATCCCTCCTCAGCTCATGTCCAAACCAACGCAATCTCACCTCTCTTGCTTTGTCTCCAAACTGTTCAACCTGAGCTGACCCTCTAATATACTGATTCCTAATCCTGTCCATCCTAGTCACACCCAGTGCAAATCTTAGCGTCTTTAACTCTGCCACATCCAGCTCTGACTCCTGCCTTTTTGTCAATGCCACCGTCTCCAACCCATATAACATAGCTGGTCTCACTACCCTCTTGTAGACCTTCCCTTTCACTCTTACTGGTACCCATCTGTCACAAATCACTCCTGACACTCTTCTCCACCCATTCCACCCTGCCTGTACTCTCTTCTTCACCTCTCTTCTGCACTCACCATTACTATGAACTGTTGATCCCAAGTACTGAAACTCATCCACCTTTATCAAATCAACTCCCTGCATCCTCACCATTCCTCTACCCTCCCTCACATTTACACACATATATTCTGTTTTAGCCCTGCTGACCTTCATTCCTCTCCTCTCTAAAGCATATCTCCACCTCTCCATGGTCTCCTCAATCTGGTCCCTACTCTCACTACATATCACAATGTCATCTGCAAACATCATAGTCCACGGGGCCTCCTGGCTGATCTCATCTGTCAACCTGTCCATCACCACTGAAAATAAGAAAGGGCTCAGAGCTGATCCTTGATGTAATCCCACCTCCACCTTAAATGTATCTGTCACTCCCACCACAGTCCTCACCAATGTCACACTACCCTTGTACATGTCCTGTACCACTCTTACATACTTCTCTGCCAGTCCTGACCTCCTCATACAATACCACAACTCCTCTCTAGGCACCCTGTCATATGCTTTCTCTAAGTCCACAAAGACACAATGCAACTCCTTCTGACCTTCTCTGTATTTCTCCAACAACACTCTCAGAGAAATATTGCATCTGTAGTGCTCTTTCATGCATGAAACCATACTGCTGGTCACTAATCATCACCTCCCTTCTTAACCTAGCTTCTACTACTCTTTCCCATAACTTCAAGCTGTGACCGATCAATTTTATTTTACTGCAGCTCCGCACATCACCCTTATTCTTAAAGATAGATACCAAAACACTTTTTCTCCACTACTCAGGCATCCTCTGACTTTCCAATATTTCATTAAACAATCTGGTTAAAAATTCCACTGCCATTTTACCTAAGCACCTCCATGCTTCCACTGGTATGTCATCTGGGCCAACAGCCTTTCCATTCTTCATCCTCTTCATAGCTGTCCTTACTTCCACCTTGATAATCTGTTTCACTTCCTGATTCACTATCCCCACATCATCCAACCTTCTCTCTCTCATTCTCTTCATTCATCAGCCCTTCAAAGTACTCTTTCCATCTACTGAACACACTCTCCTCACTTGTGAGTACGTTTCCCTCACTATCCTTTATCACCCTTACCTGCTGCACATCTTTCCTATCTCTGTCCCTCTGTCTAGCCAATCGGTACAGGTCCTTTTCTCCCTCTTTAGTGTCCAATCTCTCATACAACTCTCTATATGCCTTATCCTTAGCCTTCGCCACCTCTCTCTTTGCCATGCACCTCATCTCCTTATACTCTTGTCTACTTTCTTCATCTCTTTGACAATCCCACTTCTTCACCAGCCTCTTCCTCTGTATACTCTCCTGTACTTCCTCATTCCACCACCAGGTCTCCTTGTCCTCCTTCCTCTGTCCAGATGTCACATCAAGCACCTTTCTAGCAGTCTCCCATACTAACTCTGCTGTAGTTACCCAGCTATTTGGTAACTCTTCACTGCCTCCCAGTGCCTGTCTTAACTCTTCCCTGAACTCCACCTCACAATCACCCTTTTTTAACTTCCACCATTTAATCCTTGGCACTGCTTTCACACTCCTCCTCCTCTTCTTGATCACCAACGTCATCCTACAGACCACCATTCTATGCTGCTTAACTACACTTTCCCCTGTCACCACTTTACAGTCTCCAATCTCCTTCAGACTGGCCCTCCTACATAGGATATAATCCACCTGTGTGCATCTTCCTTTACTCTTGTACATCACGCTATGCTCCTCCCTCTTCTTAAAATAAGTATTCACCACAGCCATGTCCATCTGTTTCGCAAAATCCACAATCATCTGACCTTCTGCATTCCTTTCCTTAACACCATACCTACCCATCACTTCCTCATCCCCTCTGTTCAATGGGCATGTTGGTGAAGTGAAGTCCACTCCAAACACCAGTCTCTCACCCTTGGGTACACTCAACACCACTTCATCCAACTCACTCCAAAATTTTTCTTTCTCATCCATCGCACATCCAACTTGTGGAGCATATACACTAACAACATTCATCATTACACCATCAGTTTCAAGCTTCATAAACATCACTCTATCAGACACTCTCTTCACCTCCAAAACACTCTTGGCATACTGTTCCTTTAGGATAGCCCCTACCCATTTCTCCTGCCATCCACACCATGATAGAACAATTTGAACCTGCCTCCTATACACTTGGCCTTACTTCCCTTCCATCTGGTCTCTTGCATGCACAATATATCAACCTTCCTTCTCTCCATCATATCAGCTAGCTCTCTCCCTATACCAGTCATACTGCCAACATTCAAAGTTCCTACCCTCACTACTACACTCCTAACCTTCCTCCTCTCTTCCTGCCTTCAGGCATGCCTTCCCCCTCCTCTTTTCCTTTGGCCAACAGTAGCCCAATTTCCACCAGCACCCTGTTGGCTAACCGATCTGGTATGGAAATATGAAATGTTCTCCGCATAAGTAATTTGGCAGAGGTTTTACGCTGGATGCCCTTCCTGACGCAACCCTCCCCATTTATCCGTGCTTGGGACCGGCACAAAGAAATGCACTGGCTTGTGCATCCCCAGTGGCTGGAACCCCTGATAATATATGCTAAGGCAATATGCACAACCTTTGCAGAAGTAAAAGTCATCTGAATAGTTCCACATGAAGTGGTTGTTGTTGGTAAACAACTTTCATTTCTGTGTTTCATCTGCAAATGCAGCCCCTACTGTCCATGAAGAATAAATTACTTATGCTAAATAAAAATATATATATATCATATGCTGGAGATATTTCCATAACATTTCCTTAACTAGATCGGCTATGAAATAGGGGATGGATGCCAAACAACTGGTTCATAGTTACTAGGGATGCAGTCCAAGAAACCATTAGGGAGCCTTGCCCAAATTCCTAATTGCTCCAAAGCACTCTCTGGTTAAGTGAGTTGATCAGTGTCACACAGTAGATAAATGAAGTTTGAAAGATTTAAACCCATCATTTTGCCATAGGAGGCAGCTCATTAATAAGTCAGAGGTTTAGTCCTCTGTACTAACTGCCAGAGTGGTAGTTATTAATTAAATGCAGGACTTCCTTACAATCTGATTTTGTAGAGAAGGCTGTCAATGTTGAACATCAGACTGTTCTGATCATCACTCCAAATAATGTAGACTGTATGACCTAACAAATGTGAACCCCCTTTGCAGCTGCTGGAGGCTGAAAAAAAAATAAAATGCAACATGTTTAGATTATATTACACAATCCAGACCTATTACTGGATTAATTGATTCTTTAGTGTAATGAATAAAATAAAACAATTAGACAATGTAAATGCTTTTGTTAAACAACCCACAAGGCATACAAAAATCAGAAATATTACTGTATACAACATACTGCTTTTTTTTTGGGGGGGGTACATACTTGTGGGATGCCTTCATGCCATTTTTGACCTCTCAATTATCATCTCTCTCATCAAGAACAGCTAACCACTCTAACATCACTCAATAGAGGTCTGACCTACTTGGATGGCTGATAATGGCATATTTATCATAGGAGGTTACAAGGCTAATGGCCCTGGGGCCCTTACAAGCCTAGCCAAGAGTTTTTCCCCAAAAAAGAAACCTCAGTCAGCACCTGTTGACCCTGTCAGTGAGAGACACAGCTGGAACCCCTGAGACAAATTTGTGGTTTCCCATACACTCATCAAGATTTTGCTTGAAGAGGGTTAGCGAGGTACTCTGTTTGATGTCTATGGGAAGTCTATTCCAGAGATGAGGCAGCCTCTGGGAGACAAACCTCTATCTCCAACAGGTTTTATTGATGTTGCATATTAGATTCAGGCATTTAAAGCAGGTAATGTGTGTAAGGAGTTAGCCTTGTGGATATGGAGCATCTCTAGTAGGGCAGGGTCCGAGATTGCCTTGCAGGCGAGATACAGATCACCCCTGAGCAAATCTGTATGATACCAAGTAGAGTGATAGTGATTTGAGCCTGTCCACATAGGACTGGTGTTTGAGGCCATGGATTCTTTGTCAGGTAGTTCTTTGGCTTTTCCAGTTGGTGCAGATGTTTGGAAAGTTACATACCAAACAGGGCATTATACTTAATTATTGGTATAATGAGGGAGGAGTATAGAGAGGTAATAACCTCCTTTTTTTGGATGCAATCCCTTTATTTATGAGATGAACCAAGTAATAGGATTTTCTGACCTCTGCCAATACATGATGGTTAAATGTGAGATTGTTGTTAACCTGAGTACCCAGGCCTCTCACCACAGGCTGCATACTTAGGGGGTTGCAGTTGATGTGCTAATCAGTAGGGGCTGCGTTTTTGCAGAATGCAAATCGTCCCCTCCACCTATCCACACCCAATTCCTCAAATTATCTGCCCTCCTCCTCAACTCCTACCTTCTCCACCTGACATTTCAATCCACTAACCCCTTCCACTCTCTCTTCCATCCCTCTCCTCTCTGCCCTACTACACCACAGTACTAACCAACATGTATATCTATTACTGTTTACTAACCAAATACTCTCTTACTCCATTTTCTCTACCTCACCCACAACTCCACCTCACTCCACGCTTGCAATGTCAAACTCATTCACTCCCCAACACTTAAAGTATCTACTCTTAACTCTAATCCCACACTTTCTCTGACATCAGCCCACAACTGTATAATAACTCTACCTGCCTTCTTACTCCTTTCAAACACTTATAAACCTGCATCCAGATATCAAAAACTGATTAACAAATGAAGACATTTTGTATTACACTCTACTACACAAATTAAACTCCAGACTGACATCTATCCCAACCCTGGTCCCAATAACACCCCCTCACTCTGGCTACAATCAATCCCTCCAATCACCCCAACAAATTCAACTCATTCTCATAGACAACTCCCATCCTTACCCCCTTTCCCAAAAACCTCCAATCCTGGCCCACTATTCACCAATTTCAGTCTTTATAGCATAATAAACAAAGCTGGTGAATTCCAAGCTGCCTTAGCCACCTACTCCCCAGACAATAGCGGTGGTAAGCAAAACCTAGTTAAAGCCCCACATCAAAGACAAAGAGATTATCTCAACCAGATATAACATTATTAAACTAGACAGATTTAACAACAGAGGCGGTGGAGTCGCTGTGATATTTAAAGACAACCTCAAAGTTATTTTTATTTATTTATTTATTTATTTATTTATTTATTTATTTATTTATTATTTGTTAATGGGAAAGTCCGACTTGGAACGAAGCCAATTTTGAGTGGAGGCCCGGGGAGAAAGGCTCCAGATCCATGTCTTTGTAATGTGGGAGGAAACCGGAGCACCTGGGGGAAACCCACACGAACGCAGAGAGGACATGCAGACTCCACACAGAAGGCACCCCAGCTGGGAATCGAACCAGAGAACCTCTTGCTGTGAGCGACAACGCTACCGCTGCACCACTGCGCCGTCCATTGAAAGTTGAACAACGAAACTGTTCACCACCAATATGCTGATGATGCTAGACTTATCTGCTCTGCCCCCTCTCCCCAAAAACTTCAATTAAAAATGCCATCTTCTTTCCAAAACATAGAAAAGTACCTCTCTGAACATCAACTAATTCTAAATTCTAATAAAACTAAATTAATAGCCTTCTGAAATAAAAAGTCCAAACCATGTCAGTCCCCTGTCTCAATCCTCTCTGCAAATGGAATCAAGATGGAACTGACAACTCATACTAAAGTTCTAGGAGTCACTTTAGAAGAGAAGCTAACTTTTTATAAACATGTCTCCATCAAGCATGGCACTCTCTGCAGGCCCAAGCCATATCTTACTCACAGTGCCAGGCTGGCCACTGTTTGGACACACCTGCTTTCTACCACCTTCTATGGACCTCATATACTCACTAGTATACAAAAGGCTAACCTCAATAATCTAGAATCTTATTACAACAAAAGTGCCAAGTTTGACACTAATCTCCCACACAGGACTAACCACTGTACTGTGTGGTCCCAGCTCAACTGGCTTGAACTCCCCAATCTTTTATCTCTTAATCAACTTACCATGGTCCACAAATTAGTCCACCAATCCAACAACTGCCCTACTCTTTCCAATCTAGTCACAATCTCAGGGCCCTCAGATCCTCTGACAAACTAATGCTAAAGGTTACCCCCTCCCACAACTATCATGACGACCGCTTCTATTCTAACAAAATTGCCAAACTTTGGAATAACCCTCATCAAACTATTGCTAAAAATCCACACTGTCATAAGTTCAAACAACTCCTAAATAACTTCCTAGCTAGTCATTGGCTTTGCTCCTGCAATACTCCAAGCTAACTCCTCTTATCCCCATCATGCCTCTACCATTTCCTCTTCAGCTCTAGTCCTGAACTACATTTTCTTACTACAACTTCTCTGTGCTTCACTAACAGATCTTGGCTCATATGAGCCACGTCTCATAAATGCACAAGCATTCAAAATGGTATTGACACCTCTGTGAATGCTTCACTGTATACATAATGCTCATAGTTACTTCACGATTATGTTTCACTGTACACATAATGTACACTATTTTCAAGCCTGTACAACCTACAACTCTTGTCCAGCATCGATTGTGTAGTATTTTACTGTTCAACCTACAATTCTTGTCCAGCATCGATTGTGTAGTATTTTACTGTACAACCTACAACTCTTGTCCAGCATCGATTGTGTAGTATTTTACTGTTCAACCTACAATTCTTGTCTAGCATCGATTGTGTAGTATTTTACTGTACAACCTACAACTCTTGTCCAGCATCGATTGTGTAGTATTTTACTGTACAACCTACAACTCTTGTTTAGCATCGATTGTGTAGTATTTTACTGTTTTTGACCCAATATTTTCAAGTCTGTATTTTAAGTCTGCACTTGATTTGTCTTTGTTTTAAACACAATTTGTAAGTATTGTATTGTTTCTGGAGCGTTTCTCCCCTGGCCTCCGCTGAAAACGGGCTTCTGGCCCAGTCGGACTATTCCAGGTTAGCAAATGTAATAAATAAATAAATAAAAAAAAGATACATTTTTTTTTTGCATTTAACTTGAAGCCATGACTTTGACACCAGTCATTAGTTGCTGTGAGACCCTCTTGCAGTATGTTAACATCATTTGGGAAGTCAATGACAGCACCCAACTTAGAGTCATCCCAAAACTTGGTCAGCCACAGGCCTTTTGTCTTTGCCTAGACCTCTCAGAAGTAGATGCCAAACAGTAGAGGTGCCAGGACAGATCCCTGGGGAACTCCACTAGTGACAGGTCTGCTGTAGGAGGTGGAGGCACCTATTTTGACCTTGTGGGTCCTGTCTGTGAGCCAGTT
This sequence comes from Protopterus annectens, assembly GCF_019279795.1. Taxonomy (NCBI): domain Eukaryota; kingdom Metazoa; phylum Chordata; order Ceratodontiformes; family Protopteridae; genus Protopterus; species Protopterus annectens. The sequence continues at coordinate 205,686,373 of NC_056746.1, read as the reverse complement.
GGCAAACCACCTGATGAGATAGGGATTTACGTCAACTTATGTTAGCTTTTTGATGATGTCTGAGTGGAGGATTGTGTCGAAGACTTTGGCCAAGTCAAGGTAAGCTGTATGTACTGACTTTCCCTCATCCAGGGCCTTGGTGATAGTCTCTAAGAAGTCAACCAGGTTCAACAGGCAAGATCTGCCTTTGACAAATCCGAACTGGGTGGGGTCAAGTGCTTGGAGATTGTCTATGACCTTGTTTATAAGATCCATAATAATATACTCCATGGCTTTACAGATCAGACTTGTCAAGCTAATGGGGTGATAGTTTCCAGGGTCAGTAGTGACACCACCTTTGTGCAAGGGGATGACAATGGCAGTTCTCCATTCTGCTGGAATGAAGCCTGTACTTAGGCTGTGGTTGAATAGGGTGCTCCATGGCGAAGCCAGTTTTTGCTGGAGATGGTGCAGAATACATCCTGGGATACTTTCAGGTCCCATGCAATCTGTGTTCTTTGCCTTGGATAGGGCCTTTAACACTTGATCTATGGAGCTGTGAGGTGTGGGACAAGTATCAGGGATGTCAAAAGGGCCTTTGGGGGGGGACAGGGGGTGAAGTTTGCACTGAATCTATCTGCTAGCAGATTGGCTAAGTCAACAGGATCAGTGTAAGTGGTACCGTTAAGTACCAATTTGGAACAAACCTGGGCTTTGTCATGGAGGTTCCCGACATAACTGAAAAAGGCGTTGTGGCTTCCCTTTGTTTTGGAGGATAGTTTTGATTCATAATTGGCTTTGGGGGTTTTCACTAGTGATCTAATTTGCTCGTTGAGGCTAAGGAGGGAGTTTTTATAATTTGGAATTTGTTCCTTTTTAATCTTGGATAAAATTTTCTTCCTTTTGTTGTAAAGCCTGTTGACAGAGGATGCCCACCAGACAGGTTTGTGTTTCCTTGAGGAGCAGGTTTTAGTTCTGTTGGGTATGGCCGAGTCCATGCAGTTGTACAGGTGCTTGTATACTGCACTGGCATACTGTTCAGTATAGTTGTCTGCATCCTCTGAGGGGGGCGGTGGTGTGAAGCTACTGATGCCCTCCCTGTGGAGGATGTAGTCAGTTCTGGAGAGGTTTTCTAGCCTGATTAAGGGTGGGGGAGGTTGGGTGGGATAGAAACTTTGAATGATACAGACTGATGATCTGATCTGTGGGGGATGAGATGAGCTGGTCTAGTGCATTAGGACTGATGAAGTCAAGGAATCATTGGGTGAGTGCATTAGTGCAGGAATAGTTTACCTAGTCTATGGTGGGGTAGTTGAAGTCACCAAGGATCAGGGTGTTAGGGGGTACCTTGATGAAGTCAAGTAGATCCAGGTAGGAGGAGTGGGTGTCCTGAGTCATGAAGGGGGGTCTATAGCTGACTATGACTTGGATGGGTGCCTTGGCAGCTGTCAGTTGCACCTGGAGTAGATCCAGTGCTTCATGCTGGTAAACCAGTCTGAAGGTGTGCCTGTTCTTAATGAACACCACCCTTAGTCTTCCCAACCTCATTCTGAGGTCAGAATGTGTGGAATGAAGTATAGCCTAGTAAGGTAGTGATGCGTTCCACAACCCTGAACCAAGATTCTGTGTCTGCACAGATGTTGGCATCTTCCAGTGGGAGGGAGAGCCTCCAGTGAGTGCATTTTCAGGTTAGGTCTCCTAGCCTTGAGCAGCACAACCTTTAATTTGCTTTTTGACAGATCTTTTATGTTGGAATATTTGTCTTTGGGACATTGTCTAAAAAAGGCACAATGAGGGAGGCAAGAGCCTTGGCCAGGATCTGAAATCCTAGGGATGACAGGTGGAGGCCGTCTCTGGCAAAGCATTGAGGCATGTCAACCATGTCATCCCAGGCAGACAGATACTGTATCCCCTTGGAATGGCAGCAGAAACTAAGCCAATTGTTGAAGTCAATTGTTTTTTGTTGGTATTGTGTTATCATTCTTGGTGAAGGTAGGATACTGCTTAAGGCTAGGGTCATACCTGCCTGGGACGCAAACTCTGAGAGTTCAATCATGTCTCTCTTCATATAGTGCAGAGAGGTACATCTCAAGTCATTCACACCAACATGGACAATGACAGTTATACTTGTACTTGTGGAGAGAATTAAGTGATGCGTGATGTGGTGGATTCTGGCACCAGACAGCAGCTGACCATGATCTTCTCCTAGTTGAGCCTGGTGAGGGGTGTTTATCATTTTGCCATATAGGCTGTGTTTGTGAGACACTAGTATGTTGTCTGCTGTATGTGATGTGTTTGGTGTTGTGTGTGGAATGTTTGTGAGTGTGTTTTGGAGATCTCTGCTGTATAGGTAAGTCTTTATTGAGGACCTCTGCATAGCTGGGTGTGTTGTGCTTCACTATGTGATGTGGGTGGTGTGGTGTTTGTGCTGGCAATCTCCTCTTTGTCAGGAGTACTGGCTGTGGCACCAGAGAGCATGGATTCCAGGTTACTGATGTAGATGCATTTCTCGCAAGTAGAAGAATTATGTGCTAGGAGAAGGCTGTCAGTAAACATGAGGCAGTTGCTACACTGACTTAGTATGCCCATGTCGAAAAGACCAGGATGGCAAGAGAAACTGATGGGAATTGTCCAGACATATTGTTTTGATTACTTGCAACATACTTACAGCATATGTTGCAGCATACTTCTCTAGAATCAAGAGAGCTGAATCGTGGACAAACTGGGGTGCTACGTAGGGTAATGAGTCGCCCCTGCAGGCATACCAGTATCTCATTTCTTGACTCTGTTCCCCCTAAATACCATAAACACTGTTCAAATTTGTTAGTGTATATATTATTTAAATCATTACTTTTATATCACAGAGATTTGGATTTTGTTTAAAACTTTTATTTCAAATTTTACAGAAAAAAACATTGACAACCATTTTCTAAACCAAACAAAGCACTCACATTGAAAACAAACTTACCATGAGAAACAGTAAACTTCTTTTCAACTGAAACTCACATTCCATGAAAATGCATCTTGACTACCTGTTAAACAACAAGAGACGTACTAGAACTGATTCTGAAATAGAATATAGTAAAATACAAACTAGCAGCTATGTGAAGGGTGCAGGAACTCAAAGGACAAATGTTTAATGCGTTTTTTAACAAACTAGGTAAGCCTACTGGACATAGGTGTCCTTTTTCAGGAGCAGCCCAGGAGTACTGTCTGGTGAAGTAACTTGGTCAGAGTGACGCAGAGGACAAATCAAAATCTGTACTACCAGAAGTAGCTCTTTAACAATTCATAGCCTTACTCATACACACTAAGTGCTAGACAAACTGCTGTAGCCCAAACTTAGTGCAAAATGCAAGCTGAATTAAAAATGAATTCATAGTTAAAATCTTAACATAAAAAAATCATGCCATATACTTCATGCTGTCCAATGTTTCCAATTTTTTTACATTTAACTAAATACACACTGTCAGCATTCAACAGAACATGGAAACTAAACATCATATCCAAAGAACATGGCTCATGCGATGATGCTCTTGTTTACTATAATCACTGTCCTTCCTTTACACTGTAACTACTCTGGTTTGTAGGTAGTTACTAGGTTGCAGCCCAGGGCACCATTGAGGAGGCAAGCCTAAATTTCTAGTTGCCCCAAAGCACTGTCTTGTTAAGTAACTTGCTCAGCGATGGTGTACAACTATGAGGTGAAATCAGAGATGTTATGCCAAATTGGAGACAGATAAAAGCAGACCACTCTAAATCAGTTACAAAGTTAACAGGTTGTGCATCAGCATGCGTTTTTGTGAAACACAAAAAAAGATATGAAATTAAAATGACTGACAGTATTTGATTGCAATCCTCAGTGACTTAACCACCCCTTGCTCAGAGTGAAACGATTAGGCAGATGGAGGCTGAGGGACTTAAATCCTAGACTACAGGAAGCATTTCATTAACAGCTCATAGCTTAATCCTTTAGGGTTTTTGGTATAATGAGGGAGGAGTATAGAGAGGTAATAACCTCCTTTTTTTGGATGCAATCCCTTTATTTATGAGATGAACCAAGTAATAGGATTTTCTGACCTCTGCCAATACATGATGGTTAAATGTGAGATTGTTGTTAACCTGAGTACCCAGGCCTCTCACTACAGGCTGCATACTTAGGGGGTTGCAGTTGATGTGCTAATCAGTAGGGGCTGCGTTTTTGCAGAATGCAAATCGTCCCCTCCACCTATCCACACCCAATTCCTCAAATTATCTGCCTCCTCCTCAACTCCTACCTTCTCCACCTGACATTTCAGTCCACTAACCCCTTCCACTCTCTCTTCCATCCCTCTCCTCTCTGCCCTACTACACCACAGTACTAACCAACATGTATATCTATTACTGTTTACTAACCAAATACTCTCTTACTCCATTTTCTCTACCTCACCCACAACTCCACCTCACTCCACGCTTGCAATGTCAAACTCATTCACTCCCCAACACTTAAAGTATCTACTCTTAACTCTAATCCCACACTTTCTCTGACATCAGCCCACAACTGTATAATAACTCTACCTGCCTTCTTACTCCTTTCAAACACTTATAAACCTGCATCCAGATATCAAAAACTGATTAACAAATGAAGACATTTTGTATTACACTCTACTACACAAATTAAACTCCAGACTGACATCTATCCCAACCCTGGTCCCAATAACACCCCCTCACTCTGGCTACAATCAATCCCTCCAATCACCCCAACAAATTCAACTCATTCTCATAGACAACTCCCATCCTTACCCCCTTTCCCAAAAACCTCCAATCCTGGCCCACTATTCACCAGTTTCAGTCTTTATAGCATAATAAACAAAGCTGGTGAATTCCAAGCTGCCTTAGCCACCTACTCCCCAGACAATAGCGGTGGTAAGCAAAACCTAGTTAAAGCCCCACATCAAAGACAAAGAGATTATCTCAACCAGATATAACATTATTAAACTAGACAGATTTAACAACAGAGGCGGAGGAGTCGCTGTGATATTTAAAGACAACCTCAAAGTTATTTTTATTTATTTATTTATTTATTTATTTATTTATTTATTTATTATTTGTTAATGGGAAAGTCCGACTTGGAACAAAGCCAATTTTCAGTGGAGGCCCGGGGAGAAAGGCTCCAGATCCATGTCTTTGTAATGTGGGAGGAAACCGGAGCACCTGGAGGAAACCCACACGAACGCAGAGAGGACATGCAGACTCCACACAGAAGGCACCCCAGCTGGGAATCGAACCAGAGAACCTCTTGCTGTGAGCGACAACGCTACCGCTGCACCACTGCACCATCCATTGAAAGTTGAACAACGAAACTGTTCACCACCAATATGCTGATGATGCTACACTTATCTGCTCTGCCCCCTCTCCCCAAAAACTTCAATTAAAAATGCCATCTTCTTTCCAAAACATAGAAAAGTACCTCTCTGAACATCAACTAATTCTAAATTCTAATAAAACTAAATTAATAGCCTTCTGAAATAAAAAGTCCAAACCATGTCAGTCCCCTGTCTCAATCCTCTCTGCAAATGGAATCAAGATGGAACTGACAACTCATACTAAAGTTCTAGGAGTCACTTTAGAAGAGAAGCTAACTTTTTATAAACATGTCTCCATCAAGCATGGCACTCTCTGCAGGCCCAAGCCATATCTTACTCACAGTGCCAGGCTGGCCACTGTTTGGACACACCTGCTTTCTACCACCTTCTATGGACCTCATATACTCACTAGTCTACAAAAGGCTAACCTCAATAATCTAGAATCTTATTACAGTTTGACACTAATCTCCCACACAGGACTAACCACTGTACTGTGTGGTCCCAGCTCAACTGGCTTGAACTCCCCAATCTTTTATCTCTTAATCAACTTACCATGGTCCACAAATTAGTCCACCAATCCAACAACTGCCCTACTCTTTCCAATCTAGTCACAATCTCAGGGCCCTCAGATCCTCTGACAAACTAATGCTAAAGGTTACCCCCTCCCACAACTATCATGACGACCGCTTCTATTCTAACAAAATTGCCAAACTTTGGAATAACCCTCATCAAACTATTGCTAAAAATCCACACTGTCATAAGTTCAAACAACTCCTAAATAACTTCCTAGCTAGTCATTGGCTTTGCTCCTGCAATACTCCAAGCTAACTCCTCTTATCCCCCATCATGCCTCTACCATTTCCTCTTCAGCTCTAGTCCTGAACTACATTTTCTTACTACAACTTCTCTGTGCTTCACTAACAGATCTTGGCTCATATGAGCCACGTCTCATAAATGCACAAGCATTCAAAATGGTGTTGACACCTCTGTGAATGCTTCACTGTATACATAATGCTCATAGTTACTTCACGATTATGTTTCACTGTACACATAATGTACACTATTTTCAAGCCTGTACAACCTACAACTCTTGTCCAGCATCGATTGTGTAGTATTTTACTGTTCAACCTACAATTCTTGTCCAGCATCGATTGTGTAGTATTTTACTGTACAACCTACAACTCTTGTCCAGCATCGATTGTGTAGTATTTTACTGTTCAACCTACAATTCTTGTCTAGCATCGATTGTGTAGTATTTTACTGTACAACCTACAACTCTTGTCCAGCATCGATTGTGTAGTATTTTACTGTACAACCTACAACTCTTGTTTAGGATCAATTGTGTAGTATTTTACTGTTTTGACCCATTATTTTTAAGTCTGTATTTTAAGTCTGCACTTGATTTATTTTTGTTTTAAACACAATTTGTAAATATTGTACTGTTTCTGGAGCGTTTCTCCCCTGGCCTCCGCTGAAAACGGGCTTCTGGCCCAGTCGGACTATTCCAGGTTAGCAAATGTAATAAATAAATAAATAAAAAAAAGATACATTTTTTTTTTGCATTTAACTTGAAGCCATGACTTTGACACCAGTCATTAGTTGCTGTGAGACCCTCTTGCAGTATGTTAACATCATTTGGGAAGTCAGTGACAGCACCCAACTTAGAGTCATCCCAAAACTTGGTCAGCCACAGGCCTTTTGTCTTTGCCTAGACCTCTCAGAAGTAGATGCCAAACAGTAGAGGTGCCAGGACAGATCCCTGGGGAACTCCACTAGTGACAGGTCTGCTGTAGGAGGTGGAGGCACCTATTTTGACCTTGTGGGTCCTGTCTGTGAGCCAGTTGGCAAACCACCTGATGAGATAGGGATTTACGTCAACTTATGTTAGCTTTTTGATGATGTCTGAGTGGAGGATTGTGTCGAAGACTTTGGCCAAGTCAAGGTAAGCTGTATGTACTGACTTTCCCTCATCCAGGGCCTTGGTGATAGTCTCTAAGAAGTCAACCAGGTTCAACAGGCAAGATCTGCCTTTGACAAATCCGAACTGGGTGGGGTCAAGTGCTTGGAGATTGTCTATGACCTTGTTTATAAGATCCATAATAATATACTCCATGGCTTTACAGATCAGACTTGTCAAGCTAATGGGGTGATAGTTTCCAGGGTCAGTAGTGACACCACCTTTGTGCAAGGGGATGACAATGGCAGTTCTCCATTCTGCTGGAATGAAGCCTGTACTTAGGCTGTGGTTGAATAGGGTGCTCCATGGCGAAGCCAGTTTTTGCTGGAGATGGTGCAGAATACATCCTGGGATACTTTCAGGTCCCATGGAATCTGTGTTCTTTGCCTTGGATAGGGCCTTTAACACTTGATCTATGGAGCTGTGAGGTGTGGGACAAGTATCAGGGATGTCAAAAGGGCCTTTGGGGGGGACAGGGGGTGAAGTTTGCACTTAATCTATCTGCTAGCAGATTGGCTAAGTCAACAGGATCAGTGTAAGTGGTACCGTTAAGTACCAATTTGGAACAAACCTGGGCTTTGTCATGGAGGTTCCCGACATAACTGAAAAAGGCGTTGTGACTTCCCTTTGTTTTGGAGGATAGTTTTGATTCATAATTGGCTTTGGGGGTTTTCACTAGTGATCTAATTTGCTCGTTGAGGCTAAGGAGGGAGTTTTTATAATTTGGAATTTGTTCCTTTTTAATCTTGGATAACAGTTTCTTCCTTTTGTTGTAAAGCCTGTTGACAGAGGATGCCCACCAGACAGGTTTGTGTTTCCTTGAGGAGCAGGTTTTAGTTCTGTTGGGTATGGCCGAGTCCATGCAGTTGTACAGGTGCTTGTATACTGCACTGGCATACTGTTCAGTATAGTTGTCTGCATCCTCTGAGGGGGGCGGTGGTGTGAAGCTACTGATGCCCTCCCTGTGGAGGATGTAGTCAGTTCTGGAGAGGTTTTCTAGCCTGATTAAGGGTGGGGGAGGTTGGGTGGGATAGAAACTTTGAATGATACAGACTGATGATCTGATCTGTGGGGGATGAGATGAGCTGGTCTAGTGCATTAGGACTGATGAAGTCAAGGAATCATTGGGTGAGTGCATTAGTGCAGGAATAGTTTACCTAGTCTATGGTGGGGTAGTTAGTCACCAAGGATCAGGGTGTTAGGGGGTACCTTGATGAAGTCAAGTAGATCCAGGTAGGAGGAGTGGGTGTCCTGAGTCATGAAGGGGGGTCTATAGCTGACTATGACTTGGATGGGTGCCTTGGCAGCTGTCAGTTGCACCTGGAGTAGATCCAGTGCTTCATGCTGGTAAACCAGTCTGAAGGTGTGCCTGTTCTTAATGAACATCACCCTTAGTCTTCCCAACCTCATTCTGAGGTCAGAATGTGTGGAATGAAGTATAGCCTAGTAAGGTAGTGATGCGTTCCACAACCCTGAACCAAGATTCTGTGTCTGCACAGATGTTGGCATCTTCCAGTAGGAGGGAGAGCCTCCAGTGAGTGCATTTTCAGGTTAGGTCTCCTAGCCTTGAGCAGCACAACCTTTAATTTGCTTTTTGACAGATCTTTTATGTTGGAATATTTGTCTTTGGGACATTGTCTAAAAAAGGCACAATGAGGGAGGCAAGAGCCTTGGCCAGGATCTGAAATCCTAGGGATGACAGGTGGAGGCCGTCTCTGGCAAAGCATTGAGGCATGTCAACCATGTCATCCCAGGCAGACAGATACTGTATCCCCTTGGAATGGCAGCAGAAACTAAGCCAATTGTTGAAGTCAATTGTTTTTTGTTGGTATTGTGTTATCATTCTTGGTGAAGGTAGGATACTGCTTAAGGCTAGGGTCATACCTGCCTGGGACGCAAACTCTGAGAGTTCAATCATGTCTCTCTTCATATAGTGCAGGGAGGTACATCTCAAGTCATTCACACCAACATGGACAATGACAGTTATACTTGTACTTGTGGAGAGACTTAAGTGCGTGCGTGATGTGGTGGATTCTGGCACCAGACAGCAGCTGACCATGATCTTCTCCTAGTTGAGCCTGGTGAGGGGTGTTTATCATTTTGCCATATAGGCTGTGTTTGTGAGACACTAGTATGTTGTCTGCTGTATGTGATGTGTTTGGTGTTGTGTGTGGAATGTTTGTGAGTGTGTTTTGGAGATCTCTGCTGTATAGGTAAGTCTTTATTGAGGACCTCTGCATAGCTGGGTGTGTTGTGCTTCACTATGTGATGTGGGTGGTGTGGTGTTTGTGCTGGCAATCTCCTCTTTGTCAGGAGTACTGGCTGTGGCACCAGAGAGCATGGATTCAGGTTACTGATGTAGATGCATTTCGCAAGTAGAAGAATTATGTGCTAGGAGAAGGCTGTCAGTAAACATGAGGCAGTTGCTACACTGACTTAGTATGCCCATGTCGAAAAGACCAGGATGGCAAGAGAAACTGATGGGAATTGTCCAGACATATTGTTTTGATTACTTGCAACATACTTACAGCATATGTTGCAGCATACTTCTCTAGAATCAAGAGAGCTGAATCGTGGACAAACTGGGGTGCTACGTAGGGTAATGAGTCGCCCCTGCAGGCATACCAGTATCTCATTTCTTGACTCTGTTCCCCCTAATTACCATAAACACTGTTCAAATTTGTTAGTGTATATATTATTTAAATCATTACTTTTATATCACAGAGATTTGGATTTTGTTTAAAACTTTTATTTCAAATTTTACAGAAAAAAACATTGACAACCTTTTTTTAAACCAAACAAAGCACTCACATTGAAAACAAACTTACCATGAGAAACAGTAAACTTCTTTTCAACTGAAACTCACATTCCATGAAAATGCATCTTGACTATCTGTTAAACAACAAGAGACGTACTAGAACTGATTCTGAAATAGAATATAGTAAAATACAAACTAGCAGCTATGTGAAGGGTGCAGGAACTCGAAGGACAAATGTTTAATGCGTTTTTTAACAAACTAGGTAAGCCTACTGGACATAGGTGTCCTTTTTCAGGAGCAGCCCAGGAGTACTGTCTGGTGAAGTAACTTGGTCAGAGTGACGCAGAGGACAAATCAAAATCTGTACTACCAGAAGTAGCTCTTTAACAATTCATAGCCTTACTCATACACACTAAGTGCTAGACAAACTGCTGTAGCCCAAACTTAGTGCAAAATGCAAGCTGAATTAAAAATGAATTCATAGTTAAAATCTTAACATAAAAAAATCATGCCATATACTTCATGCTGTCCAATGTTTCCAATTTTTTTACATTTAACTAAATACACACTGTCAGCATTCAACAGAACATGGAAACTAAACATCATATCCAAAGAACATGGCTCATGCGATGATGCTCTTGTTTACTATAATCACTGTCCTTCCTTTACACTGTAACTACTCTGGTTTGTAGGTAGTTACTAGGTTGCAACCAGGGCACCATTGAGGAGGCAAGCCTAAATTTCTAGTTGCCCCAAAGCACTGTCTTGTTAAGTAACTTGCTCAGCGATGGTGTACAACTATGAGGTGAAATCAGAGATGTTATGCCAAATTGGAGACAGATAAAAGCAGACCACTCTAAATCAGTTACAAAGTTAACAGGTTGTGCATCAGCATGCGTTTTTGTGAAACACAAAAAAAGATATGAAATTAAAATGACTGACAGTATTTGATTGCAATCCTCAGTGACTTAACCACCCCTTGCTCAGAGTGAAACGATTAGGCAGATGGAGGCTGAGGGACTTAAATCCTAGACTACAGGAAGCATTTCATTAACAGCTCATAGCTTAATCCTTTATGCCAACTGCCAGCCAAGGATTCAGTCCCTCGTGCGACTCTTGTTCATTGGTTGGTGTAGATTTATTTCCTATTGACAGTCTCTGTAGAGTCACTGATTTTGCTAAGAAATAGGGTATCAAGCATGATAGGTAGTCTAGGATTTAAGTCCCTCAGCCTCCATCTGCCTAATCGTTTCACTCTGAGCAAGTCACTTAACCAGACAATGCCCCCGGCTAGTTTGAAAAAGGTGCATGAGGATCAGTGCTGTACCCCAGAAAACAAATACAGATAAATAAATAAATGAATATATTCCCAGCCTCCAAAATAAATTATCACTACTGGTCAAACAAATTAGTATTTTGACAATTTACAAGACTTGCCCACTTGCTCAGGTTTGGAGGTGAGAACTACTAAGTGCTTGAAAAGGGTGGCAAGAATTTTTGCATGTGTCCACTTAGAGGTGCACAAGGCTAGGCATTTTATATGGTCCTCATTATTGCTTGCCTGGTATTTTTCCTAGCAGTAGTACCACAGCTAGTACTGTCAATATAATGCATAAATAAACCATAAATTACATTCTGATAACAATGCAGAAATAATTATTTCAAAACTACAACTAAACAACCAGAAATCAGTTAACATCATTTGCACTTATCTCCCACCAGGTAACAATCAAAATAACTTAGAAGACCTACTAAGTTGTCTTTCCCTCAATTACCCACAAGAAACCTTACTACTAGGAGACGTTAACACTGACTGGAACCTATGCAATAATGCCAATCAATCCTCTCTGATCAATTTGCATGGTTTTACACAACTCATTAATTCTGGAACTAGAATCAACAAATCTAATAACAAAGAAAGTATCCTGGACTGGATACTAACAAATCGTCCACAGGATAATTATATAACAGGAACCCTACCTGATGACCTTAGCGACCACTCTCTAATATACATAATTAGACATAAAACAAATGTTAATATTTCCCCCCCAGTTAGAACTGCACGCAGTAAAAAACACTTTGACCAGAAACTGTTCCTAAACGAACTTAAACACTGTAACTGGGAACCTCTCAAGTCCTTTCCAATAAATGAAGCAGTATCCTATTTCAATAAGACCTTCCTTACAATCCTTGACCATCATGCCCCTATCCGTAACATCAGAGTGAAAAATAAACCAGCAGTATGGCTCACAAGCCAGACTAAAAAACATATCCTATCCAGGAATAAATCCTGGGCAAAATGGCGCACCTCGAAACACATAACTGATCATCAACATTTCAGGCAACAAAGAAACATAACAAAAAAAGCTATCCTACAGGACAAAAAGAACTTCTACATCCAACTACAAAAATCTTCCCTTCAACAACCTCAGAAGTTCTGGACTTCTATTAACAGGCTCATATCCCCAGGTAAACTAGACACACCACATCCACTTGGCTCCAGCACTAATGACCCTACACAAACAGCAAATGCTTTTAATACTTTCTTTACTTCAGCTGTACAAAATTTACCTAATCAACAAAATCCAGATACTGCCAACTTGCCCGCTACCAACCCCACACCCCCTCCATTCCACCTAGAACCAATATCCACCTCCTATATCTCTTCCTTACTTCAAAAACTTAAACCTTCTACCCCCTCAGCTGACAATTTACCAGGGGAATACCTCCAACTAGGTGCCACAGCTATTGCCTACCCCATCTCTATACTTATTAATAGAACAATTAAAGAAAGTACTATTCCATCTATCTGGAAAATCTCACATATTATTCCTATTCACAAAGGAGGTGATTCTGCTGATTACTCAAACTACCGTCCCATAGCTCTACTATCTCCACTGGCCAAAATTATGGAAAAATGTATCCATAAACAATTAATTTCCCACCTTATCCACCATAATCTCTTATCCAACTGTCAGCATGGCTTTCGTCCTTTCCACAGTACTACCACTGCCCTTCTTTCCTTTACCAACTGTATCAACAAAATCGCAACAATAATTCCCTGTCGTCAGCACTCTTTGTAGACCTTTCTAAGGCCTTCGACATGGTCAACCATAAACTTCTACTTCACCTTCTAAAGTCCCTATCTCTTGATAATTCTGCCCTGAACTGGTTTACATCCTACCTGGATAACCGAAAACAAGCTGTACTCTGGCAGAATAATCTTTCTGAACTTCTTCCTACATCCCTAGGAGTCCCACAGGGCTCTATCTTAGGTCCACTACTATTCTCCATTTTTATCAATGATCTACATCTCTCTGTTCCCTTCTCCACCTGCATACAATATGCTGACGACTCCACAATCATTTGTTCAGCGTCTTCCCAAACTGAACTTCTTTCTCTCACACAGAAATCATTCACCACTATAGAAAAATGGTTCTTAAACCATTGTCTTCTCCTCAATCCCAAAAAAAAAAATTATTACTCTTTACACCCTCACACTCATCTCCCCCTCTTCAGTTTACCTTGAAATCTAATAATGGTACCATTATATCTCCTGAGACTACCACCAAACTCCTTGGTATCACAATAGATAACCAACTAAAATTCAACACTCACATACACACTACAATACAATCTACTAACAAAAACTAGGATCCCTGTACAGAATCAAACAATTTCTTACTCCACTAGCCAGAACTACAATTGCAAGAACTCACTTAATCTCTACCCTATTATATGCCTCCCCATTTACACCAACTTGTCTCAAAACAATCTTAAGAAACTAGCCAAATCATATAATAACATTGCCAGGTTTGCCACTAACTCACCATATAGGACACATCACTGTCAGAACCTTAAACAACTAGGTTGGCTAGAGTTACCTCACCTTTTACAACTCAACCAACTTATTATTGCCCATAAAGTCCTTCATCAACCCAATAACACCCCAATTCTCTCCACACTCATAACACCATATTCTAACCTAAAAAAGTTACGCTCTACTAATAAAATGCAGATGCAAACATCTTTCTCTTATAACTCTGCAGGAGACTCTCTCTTTTCTAACTTTGTTGGGAAAATATGGAACCACTTACCTACTGACATTACAGCTATTACATCTCTCCCTCTATTCAAATCTAACCTTAAACATTTCCTCTCCAACCACTGGTTATGTTCTTGTAATAACTCTGACTAATCTCTCCTCTCTTGCTTTTCCTAAGTACTACCCTGTTTTCCTTCATGCTTTCAATTTAAAACCTATTTCTTAGAACTGCTTTAATCACTGTCCTTTTTACTCTTTAGCTTCACAACCTAACCCACCTACCTAACTATCCTTACAAGTCTTGTCTTATCCTGAAGATGTCTCTACTATCCTTAATTTCCCTACCTCCTCTCTAGTATTTTCCTTCTTATCATTTGAATATAATTAAGTCCCATTATGCTATGTACCAATCTTATTTTTCCTTATGTATTGTGATACATTATTGTACTGTTGATCTAACTAACTTGTGATATTAAATGTTTTGT
>NC_056746.1:205354304-205364304 GCF_019279795.1 Protopterus annectens | reverse complement strand
ATTACTGAGGGAGAGCCATGTAACACAGTTAGGGGAGTGTTTTAATTTGCCTGGAGATGAGTAACACACCCCCTGCCTGTCAACATGCCGGATATCAATGTATGCATATGTAGCAAAGTTTTAATTTTTTTTTCATGTTTGCACGGTGCAGCATGCAGCAATGAACATGTTCCAGACATGTAAAAATAGAAACTGGATACATTTAATTATGAATGCAAAGGTCAAGTTTAAGCATAGCTAAGCAGGTTTGCGTGGTGAGGTGTTTTGCTCAGCAGTCCTTAAACACAGCTGAGAGGTATATCTAAAAGTATAGCAGCATTCTGCAAATCCACGTAGCCAAATGGTTAGAGTGACAGCCATATGTGTAGTCAGTGCAGGGTTTGAATATAGGGAAGGGTTATTAAGCTTTTATGTTCCAAATAAAAATTATGCTAATTATTTTTAAATGCTACTTTGCTGCACTCATCTAAGCTCTGCTAAGTCATGCCAAGCCATGTCAAGCAATGCTTAAACAATAGATGTTTTAGCACTGCTTGACACTGTGCAGATCCACTTAGCTAGTTTGCACACTTCTAAGCATTTGCCAGTTTAAGTACTGCTCAGCTGAGTTCAGCAGGTTTGTGAGGTGTTAAGCGATGTGACGCATATTTAAAAATTGCCCATTGGTGGCAAAGTGTGGGAAAACAGGCTTTTTTAAGTGCAAAAGGCGGGAATACAGCAGAACCAGTTGGTGTTTGAACTTGACAGGAACTATGGCAGGTGTTGGAGAGGGAGCAAGTTTCTGGGCACAGGAGTGAGGCATTCTGGAGTCCAGGGTCATGGTTGGACTTCTTGTGAAATACCATGCTGTCCGGCTGCTGTAGGGCCAGTACTAGGGATAAGAGTACAAGCCAGAAGCCTGGGACCAGCTGGCATGTGATCTTACCAGTGCAACAGTTATCCCCACACAGATGAGCAGATCTGTTATCATTATGACGATCTGAAGCGATGGAAGAGGGGACATCTGGATACCTGGGTTCAGGATGCTTGGGATGGGAATGCCCCGCAAGTTTGTAAGTAGTGTTAACATTGTTTTACCAATACATAATCTGAATGTGTGATAGACAAGTATGCATAATGGTGTGCTTCTCTCCTTACAGCTACAGAGGAGACAGCTCACAACCTAGATGCCCATGCAGGGTGCCTGGCCAGGTTGTACCATGAGTGTGGTGAGTACAGATGTAGTTTGCAATATATAGTCATATAAGCAAGAAATAGTAAATTATTAACTGCCATTAGGTATATACAGTTTTGATTGTACTGCAATGAATGTGGTCATAGACCTGGAATGAAATAAGAGAGTAATGCTACGTATAGTTCAATAAAGATGAAAGCATGAAACCTGATAATGCTAAGGAAATAAAGGTTATATTGCATTAATTGTGGAATTACAGCTGTATTGCAACATCTGCATTATATGAACTGTTCTGCAATAAAGACTTGGAAAATATATCAATAACTGCATGAAGTCACCCCTAATAAAGATGTGTTATGCGATATGTGTTTATTTTGGGCTGCTGTTCATGAAATTGAATATTACATCTGTTCTGAACAAAAAACAGAAAGAATACCACTAAGTGACTTAAGGTTAGCTAAGAAAGAGTGTTCTGCCAAACTGTATATTTAGAGCTGTACTACAAGATATATGTATTATGATATTTGTTCTGCACTAAAATCTGAAGCAATACCAGAAACAACCAAGGTATACTGTGTATATCAGGATTGGCTTGTATTAACCATTGCATTTCAGCTATATGCATTCCTGCTCTGAGGTATGGTGCTGTAAGTATGAAACTGTAATAGCTGTAGACTGCAAATATACCATCTGCAACTGTATATGGGTCAGGTAGCCAACCCAGCACTCCAATATGGCTTGCACACATCACAGATATTTCCACCCACTAGGGGTTTATTGTCTACACCTGCATTCTATGTATGAATGTACAATTCACCTAGTATTTCTGTCATGCATGAAGCTCATGCATGTGTGTACAAGTGTCACTACAGTCTTGTATAACACTCTATTTCTGTTACCAGGTAATATTTTGTTACCAGGTGAGCTCTAGGCAAATATCAGTCAATCAATAAGCAGCAGTAGCTCAGTTTGATAAATGCTGTGTCTGATGTACATTTTGTCAGACACAGACCAGGGATTGAATCCAGTGACAAGTACTAGTAAATATTATTGAATCAGTTATACATTGTTAACAGATGTTCTCCCCACGGGAATTACAGGTAAATGGGTGCAGTAGCCCTTATTATGGGTTAATAATCTGTGTGTTCAGATGTAACAGAGTGTTAACAGCATTCCTCAGGAATGTGATAAGACGTCAGAAAATAAAGACAACAAGTACAATACTAAATAAAGTGAATACAATCAATACAATGTGTAATCTTGGTATGGCTATATGCCTGGTGTGTCTGTGAATGTCTGCTGATGGTCTAACCCCATACCTGACAAAGACAGCATGAAAGTCGTACTGTGCATGATACTTGTCTCTCAAGTGTCACTCTGTCATGGACTGTGATCACTGTTGCCTAATCCCTCTGTCACTGACTACATCACTACATCAGTCCACAGTACACCTTAGTAGTCATTTATGTCTCCCTGACATGTAATAGTCCTCTGTAGTCATGTACCTCTAGGTGTTACAGCTTGGCCCATACTGTCCCATGAGAATAGCTTGAGAGGTATGTACGTGCTACAGAAGCTATAGGGCACTGTTATACATAAAGGAAGGGCAGATCTGTAGAGTATATAACAGTACTGTCACAAACTATATAGCATATACTCGTATTAGTGGACTGTATTTCTCTCTACCCCCACCCCTTATCTTCATCATAATTTATTATTAAAAAAACTGTATACATAAATGTATACATACAAACTAAACTGTAAAAACAAAAGTCACTTTCTTGTGCTCCTTTGCTCCAGTAGTAGTTTTTTGTTTTTACATTTTTTTTGTTTTTACAGTTTAGTTTGTCTGTAT
This sequence comes from Protopterus annectens, assembly GCF_019279795.1. Lineage (NCBI taxonomy): Eukaryota > Metazoa > Chordata > Ceratodontiformes > Protopteridae > Protopterus > Protopterus annectens. The sequence continues at coordinate 205,361,275 of NC_056746.1, read as the reverse complement.
ACAGTTTTTTTGAATGTTCCATCATGTGCTTGTTAAGGTTAAAAAATTGAACATGTCACTAACTATTATTAAAATACTAGGATAATAAGGGGTTCTGGATTTTTGGGGATGCAGGAGCTTTTATTGATATTTATATTGATTATCTGTCTTAATGACAATTACATGGGTATTTTTATTGTAAATGTTATATTTTGAGTCTTTAATATGTTTTAAACATTTAGGACTTTTTAAATTACTTGGTCATGTGATTTTTCAAGCATATTTAAGGAAGGGGTTGTCCTTTAGAATATGTCTGAAGAAGTTCATTGTGAATTGGAAGTGAACAAAAACGCTTGCACATCTTGAACGTTGAGTCAGTTTTGTGTGCTCCTTTGCTCCAGTACTAGTTTTTTTTTAATAATTTATTATTGTTATACGTTGTTTATGGTTTACTATTAACATATGTTTTTCTCTAGACGTTATGTTGGGCCTTGTGTTTTATTATTGTTGTGTAATACAATGATTGCATACTAACAGAACATGTTGAATTACCTATGTTGTTGGCCTTATGCCGTAATTGTTTCTGGCATGCTGTTACTATACTGACTGTTATCTCACTTATTGTTGTGTTCCATATACTATACAATGTTATGTTACTGGGTTATTTGCAATGTTCTAGCATGCTGTTATAACTAACTAAATGTTATGTTCATTACTAACCTATAGGCATTGAAATACCTCAACACCACAGCTCGACTGGGTAGGCTGGTTCCTGGCGATCCGCCTACCCTACCTCAGTTGGCCTTGGCACTGGATCCCAGTATGTCTGAGACCCAAGCCAGTGCTGCCCTCTCTGCTTGCCCTGCGCCATCTATGGGTGACACCACCTTAGGGGATGGGGCCAGTGTCCCCCGGGTGTGAGGGAGGAAGGAGGGGTTGTCATCCAGTATCAGCTACTGGTGATGGTGTGCAGAATAGTGCATCGTGGTTGTGAGAACCATCTGTGCTGGCTTGAGGGCAGACTGGCCAACCTGGAGAAGCATGGTGGCCACAGCACCCGGCCTCCAGCACAGCCATCTTTGAGGCGGTGAAGGAGCAGTGTTGATTGCCAATGAGCTCAGTCACACTCCTGATATCTGGGGGCACATGGATCTCTGATTCTACAACACCCTCCCCATCCAAGGTGTTTACCATTTGCCACACACTACCCATGTATGCTGTCTTGTCTGTCTTGCCTGTCTGCAAATGCAACCTCTCCTACCCAATTTACCTCCCCACACATACTAATATCCCTTCCTCAACATTCCACCCTCTCCCTAAAAAAAATGGTCACCTGTACCACAAAAAATATTGCCCCATACATAGCTCTCCATTTTGCACCCATGTCCACTGGACACAGTTAATTATTACATGAATTAATCAACACAGTTATGTTGCCCTCACCCCTCTCCCTGGGTGTGAGGCGCCAAATTCCAAATTCTGTACAATCTGCACAGCTGTTGCTGTACAAGAGATAGAGAGCTATGGTCCTTTCCTACACCAGTTCTGCACATTCCTACCTGGCTTTCAGTTTGTTTTCCCCCCTGCTTGCCCCCATTTCATCACTTTCCTATCATCCCTTTTTTTTTTTTTTTTTTATAATTAGTGCGGGTTTAAGCAGAGCTAAGCAGTGTGCCACACAGCACAAACCCACTTAAAACTGCTTAAAATTGCCTTAATCATCTTATGTGTTTCTGCCAGTGTTAGGTATATCTGCAAAATAATCACCTTTGCTACATCTCGAACCTAGGCCCCTGTTAACTACAGCACAGTACATTAGCCCACTAGACCACTGAGCTCTGAGGAAAAACAGGTGTTTTCACCAACATATCCTGATTGCCACTGACACACTGCAAGTACATATAATGGGGAAATTAGCAGTGTACTTGGGATTGTGCTGCAGACACTGCACCAATACACAGCCATATTAATAATAATCAATGTATGTGAGGCCTGGGATTGAAGGTATAGCTGTCAACTATACAGACTGTTGCAGAATGTCCACAGTTGTGCTCCCTAGGTTTTCAGAAAGACATATGCATCTGCTAAAGTACTGCCAAGTCATTAAAGATTGATGTTAGAAGATCATGACAGACATTTCAGTGTCACACCTCATACCCATCAGAAAACACATGCCAATGCAATTCTGGTCTCACAGGCTGTATGGATGCTCATGTATGTTGCAAATACACCTGGTGCAGCACTGACGCAGTAGCTCAGTCTTCTAAATGCCTTGCATGTGGTACCTTTTCAAATTTAGTGCGTTGCACTTTAGTTACATTTTTGTGAATACAGCAAATAATGACTGAGTCATGCAATTTTCACCAAAACAGGTTGCTGCTACTCAATTAACTGCTACCCATGTTAGCAAGTCAAAAGGCCTGTAGGTAAGGACACACTGCACATATTCATATAGTCTACCTATATCTCGACTACTACTCTCTAACTGGCACTGTTATATAACAGATGTACCTTAACCACATGCCTTGACTGGACTGTTATGGGTACTCTCACCCTGGCTCTGCTGTAATGACAGAGCTGATGCTGCTCCCTCAGTGACGCATACAGCTTGGTGTTCTCCAAAGTGTTCACACCCCCCACTATGAATCCTAGGCAAAAAGCAGCAGCTGCAGACTGCAACATATACAACGGCATGTTAAGCTACCTGCCACAGACCTACCATACCTCAATACCCCCTAGAACAAGGAATCCACACAATACCCATACATAAAGGGGTGGGGACCAAAGGTCAAGTGACAGGGATATGTGTCACAGTCTGCCCCTGCAAGCATTCAGAGCTGATAGACCAGCACCTACTGCAGCAGCATGCATTTTCTGATGGGTATGACGTCTGACACTCAATTGTCTCTTTTCTCTTACTGACCTCAATCCACAAAGTTGAACACTGAACTGCCAGATAATCACAAAGTCATTTGACAGTGGCCAAACATAGCATGCAAAACTGTGGATATACCTCATAAATCTCAACAGTGAACAGTATTTGTACCTACCTTTTGTGATGCTGTAGCCTCCACACCTCACTAATGTCCATCTCACAGACTAAGAAAGGGCCAAGGTGTACATGAAGCCTTTAAATATTCAACTGCTGTGCTATATCATTGGCTAATGAATGTGCTACCCAGCTGTTCTGGAAGCAACTAGCAACTCAGAGCCATGGATTGTTGCACAGGCAAACACCTGTTGTTGAGCATTACCTACAAAAGACAAGCAGCTGCCTATGGAAAACTGGTCTGTACCTTGCTTTACCAAGACAGACTGAGATTTTGGAAGCATTTTTCTTGAGGATTTGTGCACAAAAGGATTACATCACTCTACCAGGTATGTAATGCAAGTCCCCATATAATGGGATGCAGATGGAAGGATGCAGTTATGGGAAATAGGGATTACAACAGTAGGCCTCTAGTACATATCTGAGAATGACATGCTGGTGATAGTCTACTATCCAACAGCTACAGGCATGCCAACTGTGCCTGCTGTGACTTAAATCACAGCTCTAGCCCTCGCAGTCCCTCCTACAAAGATCAGCTCCTATACGAATGCTACTGGATTATGTGTTAAACATAGTGACAGTAAGTAAAGGTGGACACAGTTGTCATATCACATCATATACTATCATTCAGCTCCTCTCAGTCTGTAAATGTCACACAGGAATAGATCAGACATTGTACAGGTGTCCCTGACTGTCCCTGATGTACTCTGGCTAGGTCACTGTTTTGTCGACATTCGTATCTCATCACTTGACAGCTATGGCTAGCATACCTGGCAACCCCCTACAGCAAGAATTCAGGTCATAGCTATTATTAGTGGTGAGACACAGGCCCAACCTCAATGACAGAGTATACATATTAGTCATACAAAGTAAGGGTATGAATACAGTAACAGATATTTTTGTAGCATAACTGTTTTCTGAGTGTTCTGGTGTGTGACAACCAGATTCTCCACATTCTGAGAACAACCAGCAATTATTGTCCAACCATTTGCCAGACAACCACATGTTTCTGACAAAAGGACCACATATATCAGGCACACATACACATTCCACAAACATCTGTGTACAGGAGAAGTAGAATGCCTACAGGGAAGATACCCTACAGCATGTTTGCATTGCTGTCTGTCAGTGTGGCAGATAGATGTTGCTGGACTGTCCCCATATACATGTAATAACACACACTTATTTGTCTGACTGTGGCTGTATGACATGGTACTGGGATGTTGCCCATAAGGGACACACCACACTAGATGGCATTGATGGGAGTGCAGACATACAGCACACTTTATCACGGCACACAGGGACATAACTGGTATTTCTACTATGTTTCTGATAGCACATGCATACTGTGTTGATAGATAGCAGGGGTATGATGTGGGAGGTAGCAGTGGATAGAGCAGGTCAATTTGGATGTGTTGGGTCTGTACATAGTGAATAATGTTTGTGGTTCTGTGATGTGCTCCCCTTTTCTTGTCTTTTAGAAAGGATGTGTAGTCGGAGGCACCTGCCATTTTCAGTTGCTGAAAATGATGTCATCCTGGATGGCTTCAGACTGCAGCACAACATTCTGCTGTCCAGGGGTCACCAGAATCATGAGCAATGTTCAGCACTGTGGGCTGACTTCAACACAGTAGTCAACCACATAGGGCTACAGGACAGAAGCTACAAGCAGGTCCGACACCAGGCAACAGATATGGTAAATGCTGCATGGCAAAGGGCCACTGCTGTAGCCAGAGACAGTGCTGCCACTGGTGAAGGGTCTGCAGCAGAACAACCACTCTCAGTCACAGAGGAATTCCTGGAGAACCTGGGATCAACCACGAGCTCCCAAGCATCCATCACCCCAGACATCTTGGAGGTGGGTGCCACAGCATTCACAGTGGAGGAGCTTCTAGGTAAGATTCCTGTGTTCTTCACTGTAATACTTTATCAGTCATTGTGCCAACCTCTGCATACCAGTACACAGATGACAAGTCAATCTGCATTGGGGGGTTTTGTTTGTAATGCACACTTGTGCACACATACCAGAATGTCAGCAATGTAGACAGTATCACAGTACCTACTGTACATGTTGATATACACACATATTATCTTGTAACAATGCCACATTTGGCATTCCTGACAGTATCTCTGCATCACATTTCCATAGGTACATCAGGTGTGGCCGGAGTCCAACATCCTGCACCCGGTGAGTGTGATACTGTTTTTGTATGGATTACATATACCCTCAGAATGTCAAGGGCTGCCATTTTGCTGTAGACACAACTGATATGCTTAGCCAGAATACAATACATGTATGTTAAGTTCCACAGGGGTTAACTGAAGTGCACCGAATCAGTAATCACAGTAGTGTATTTGCAAGAGCAGTAACATATTTGCACTTATTGTTGTGAAGGTCTATGCAGTCTGCTATACGGGGGGGGGCAATAGTATGCTCAAGACGGGTGCACTATGTTGTGGGTGTAGGTCTATCACATACACTGACATATTGCTTATCTCACAGGTGTATAGTACTTGCAACATTAACCGGACGTAGCTACAGTATATGTTATAAAGAGCCTGTCTTGTCTGGGCATGTTGTAGTCTGCTTGTGTGTTGTGCATGGGATCAGAAATAAGATGTGGTATGTGTCATGCATTTGTGGCTACTCACGTGTGTGTGTGTGTGTGTGTGTGTGTGTGTGTGTGTGTGTGTGTGTGTGTGTGTGTGTGTGTGTGTGTGTGTATATATCACCATACATAACACTGCAGGTAGTAATGTACTTATTTTGTCTTCCTCCTCACAGGTGACCATGGAGGTTGGAGTGTGTCCCCTTCACAACCTGATGTCAGTGTCTAATCAGACTCTGATGATGATGGTGGCCATAGTGAGGCACAGGTGGGGTTGTACGGGCTGAATTTGTCCCATGGGTTGACATCCTACTTCCTCTCCCATTGTCCCCGCACAAAGTCAGTATGCCCACACATACGCAGTCCCCTGTGGCCGCAGATATCAGACAGAGTGTGGCAGTATTGAACAGATGAATGTGGCATCAATGGCAACAGTGAGTGTAGACACTAGCCATAGCCAGAGATCTGGCAAGATCCCACACAGGCAGATTGACAGGGGTGCTCGATGGAGGATTGCTGCCCATCCACCACCTGTCACAAGTGTCACATCAGGGGTCACTTGACACATGGCTCAGTCCATCATGGAGGCACAGGCACAATCCGAAAGCAACACCAAATGGATGCTTAGGATCATGGATGCATCACTGTCTGACATCCGTGACTCCCTCCACCTCACTGGTGACACCATGTATCATTTCACTGATGTAGTGGACAGATGAGAGGGTGAGACATTGTCAGTCTTTGACTGCACATTGTCTGTGCTAGAACATGTGGTGGGAGTGGGGCATCAGACACTTGGCCGTAGGTCAGCAACAACATCTGCTGAGAGTCCATGTGGCCGTGCACACTTATGATCCCGTAGTGGCAGTAACTTCAACATTGCAGAAGGGAGGGTGCTGTCCACAACATGACATGGCAGGCCATGGGCATGTGGTCCTGGGTGGTCCTGTGAGGGGCACGGGCCCAGCAGACACCAGTCACCATCGGCGACTAGTACTACATCTGACCCTGGGCATGGTGGTGCCAGTGCCACTCCTGGCAGAACCAGTTCCAGTGTTCATGGCCAGAGATGGTGAACTGTCCATTCTGCCATGTACAGTCCACAGCTGTAAACATACCCTCATGTAGGGCTAGCACCTGGCTTGACTGTGTATGCGCACACACTCAAACATCACTTTCACATGCAGGTCAGCAACAGACACACACAGCACCTCTCCATGGCCCAGCTGATCAGTGCCCCTTCCTGACTCACAGACACAATGTCAAATGTTTGGCACAGTCTAGGCCTCTGGCATCCCCACACCACACCCTGTGCATGTGATGATACCTGTGCT